>NW_010186425.1:0-77262 GCF_000695765.1 Mesitornis unicolor | reverse complement strand
CTGCTGAGGCTCTAAAACAGCTTGTAAGTTACTTGTAGGTTGGCTTTATTTAAAAAAAAATTCTGTTTTTTTTAATTGCAGAGCTTCCAAGGACACAGACCGATTACGAAAACAGTCTGACCACAAAGATGTTCTTGTTCCAGTTTGTCAACTACTATTCCTCGTGCTTCTACATAGCCTTCTTTAAGGGTAAATTTGTAGGTCATCCTGGAAATCCAGTTTATTGGCTAGGAAAGTATCGCAATGAAGAGGTAAGAACACATGACAGTATTTTGTTTTTAAACGGCAGGAGTCATTAGCCCAGGTATTCTGCTGCAGTTAGGAGTGTATAACATAGTTGAACTTAGTTAACATGAAGGTTCAAAAAGCGACTACCTCTCAAGTCAGTTGGCTCCTTAGCAACCCTTAGCATAAATGAATATGACACAAGACCAGTTGGGCTTAGAAATGTATTATGCATACCCAGACAAGCTTATTTTCCTGTGCTCCAACAACCTGTGAATCAGCACAGAGGGCAAAGAGAGAGTATGTGTAGAAGCATTCCTGTTCTGCTGGGTGACCCTCACGTGGTGACAGCACGGTGCAAAGCTGATGACTTAACCTGGGATTTCACTCTTTCACTGATGTCCTGTCAACCTGCCACATGTGACCATATGCGGCCTGGAATTGGCTTTTACATGCTTTATTGGAAAGGTTTGCCTAAATAGTCTTCTTGGATTGCTTTAAGAAATGTTATCATAATAAAACAGGAATACATAATTCTTAATGCTTCATTCATGCCTGAAAAGTTACCCAAATTCAGAAGTCTTTTATGTGTCTTCTAACCTTCAGTGTGATCCAGGCGGATGTCTCCTCGAACTCACAACTCAGCTTGCCATCATAGTAGGAGGTAAAGCAATCTGGAACAATATTCAAGAAGTGCTTCTTCCGTAAGTTCAAATGATTAAGTAATCTGCTCTTTCATACTTGAAAGATACTGCTTTTGCTTGATGAGTTCAGACATTCAGTCACTAAATTTAATAGAAGCATATTGTATGCTTATTCGTAAAAGAATAAGACTAGTCTTTTGGGTCCTTTTTAGACAGCTTGGATATTTTCTGGTAGCTGATTTTAGTTCTAATCAGAAATGCTTCCTTTCTCTACAAGTAAGTCTCAATGTGTTTCAAGTTAGATACATAAAAGGCAATAGAAGCCCTGAAAATGTTAAAACTAAATACTGTTTCTTAATACTAATTTGTTATACGTTGGACTTTTAAAAACATTCATAAGTTATTAATTTAAGTAATTTAGTTTTACGGTCATACTTGACTTCCCTGGAGGGTTATGTTTTAATGTAAACAATAAGCAAAGTGCTAAACGCAAATGCCTTTCATTTAATTTCGGTTAAGATACTATTCAGGACTCTGTTCCTGCTCCCAGGACCCATTCTTTATTTTATGCTGATCAGTGGCTGTTATGTTGCTTGGAGCAGGGAACTCCCACTTTGCTCATGCCCTCCTGAATGTCATAAGCACCAGCCCATGGCTTTATGTTCCCTCTAGCTGTGGTTCTTACAAGCTCACAAACTATGCTCCTTTGCTGCACAGTGACCCCACTTCAAAGTGTGTCATAAATACTGTGTAGGGTTGAGGCTAAGGTGCTCTGCTGAGGTGTTTTCCCTCCAGACCCCAATTTCATATATGCTGCTTGTTGCAGGAAGGATCTGTAGACCCATCCCACACAAGAAAACACCTTTTTATTGTGAAAGTGACTGAGCACTGTCACAGGTTTCCCAGGAAGGTTGTGCAGTCTCCATCCTTGGAGATATTCAGAAGCTTTCTGGGCAGGGTCCTGGGCATCCTGCACTAGGTGGCCCTGCCTGTGCAAGGAGGGCTTGGACCAGATGGCCTCCAGAGGTGCCTTCCAACCTCAACCTTTGTATGATTCTGTGAATTTTGTGATCATAAGGAATTCATCTGTCTAACCGCAGGCCTACATTTAACTTGATTTTTGGTACCTTGAATTTTATGCTGTCATTCACTTGTACAACTTAAGTATAAATCACTACGATTTTGATATATTCCCTTTTTACACTCTTATTTATGGTTATCAGTAACTGCTTTCTGGATAAGGCATCGGGAGATTATACTCAGGCCTGAAAGGAAGTTTTCAGCAATTTGATAATAACTAAATCCACTGTTCAAAGCTATAACAACACAAATGTCATTTTTTTCCATTTACTGAACTTTTAAAGCTATTTTACCAATGTTAGTGGTCTTCTTCTCCCTGGCTGATAGTTGGGTTAAGAATCTAATTGGAAGATACTGTGCAGCTGCTAGATCAGAAAAAGCTGTTCCACGCTGGGAACAGGACTACCACCTGCAGCCCGTTGGAAAACTTGGACTGTTTTATGAGTATCTTGAAATGGGTAAGTGGCAGTTTAGTTCAGATTTGCTATCACTGCTGGGTACAAACATGCTCTAAAGAAAATACAAGTAATGCTTAGTAAGTTTATAGACAGAGGAAACATGAATGTTTTCCAAGACAAGTTTTGATGAGCCATTATAGATAATTTTGCGAGCTTTTATTAAGCAGCTAAGCCTCAATCCCATTTATAACTAGGAAAGAACACATGACTGTACGAGGAGGAGTACTGCTGCTTCTTTGCCCCATTCTCTAAGAAATGCATCCAGAAAGCAGCCCACTGCCACACTCTGGTGCTGTGCAGTCACTCGGACTTGATGCTGGTCTCCTGGGAGGTGGCAGGTCTCTGATTTGTTGCCACCATCCATTCTGTCACAGCATGGTCAGTGTACTTGTCACTGTCCCCTCCACCAAGTAGGTTTTTTCAGTAGTGTTGTGCTCCTATCTCCTCATATTGACATTGGCTGAACACGGGATTCACTAGGAATTCGGCTTGCCCTTTCTTCTCTCTCTCCCCCACAGTTGAAGTATATAGAGCATACATGCTCATATAGTATGAGTAAGTAATTTCACTCCAGTAACTGAAAGCCTCATCGATGTTGTAATCTCTCCCTTTGACAGTTATACAGTTTGGCTTTGTCACTCTGTTTGTGGCATCGTTCCCCCTGGCCCCTCTCCTGGCTCTTATCAACAACATGTTGGAAATCCGGTTGGATGCATGGAAGCTGACGACACAGTTCAGGCGCATGGTTCCACAGAAGGCCCAAGACATCGGCGCCTGGCAGCCCATCCTGCAAGGCATAGCCATCCTGGCCGTGGTCACCAATGTAAGTACTAGGCCAACAGCTGGGAAAGGTAAAATGCCTTCACTGCAAGTGCTATGGCCAAATGCCACACGTGGCAATGTATATCACACCAGGCTACCAGCAGAGCACTTAAATGATTCTCAATTAATTACGAGCATCAATCCCCTAAGACTTTGGCCCTGTGAATTAGGTTCTCAGTTATTTTTCAGATGTTTTGGAAACAGAATATAGCTGCTGTCTAAAACATTCCATCTAAAGAAAGTAAATTTTATGTAGAGTTGCTAGAGTCTTCAGAAAAAATCTGTTACATATGAAGATTATAGCACATCTTTCCTAAAATTATAGTGCATAGTACAGAAATCTTTTTGGACTCTCTGCAGCTAAATGCATGATTTTTTAAAAAAATAGCTTAGAGTTTAGCTGTTAAAATTGATTGTTGTTTCTGATTGTTACAGTTGCCTATGATTAATGCCTTCATATTTGAATTTGGCTTTGAGGAATTTTTCACTTAAAACAAAAATTCAGCTTCTTTCTTGTGTGCTTAAAAGTACGTGTGCTTAAAATTGCAGCACTTACCTTTTGAGACCAGAATGAATTTTCTGAGAATTTGCAAATTAATCTGGTTTTCAGTTGGATTTAAAATTAATTTTATAATAGTTTCTTTAAAATATTTAGCTTTTTTCCCTGATGCATATACTCCTAACAATGAGCAATTCAAATTTAAATAAGGGCATAAACTTATTTTCTGCTATCGTAGGCACCTTCTATGCCAGACCCAGCTATGAGATGTATTTTCAGGCATTCGAAGGCCTTCCAAAATGGCCACTGTTATTGTTCAGAACTTTATTTTGCACTACAGAAATTCAACAGGTATGTTAAATATAGCTAGGATGTACGGAGGAGACTCAGAAGAACACAAAGACAGAGAATTGAACACAGAGAAATGATGCAAGGAAAAATGGAACTTGAGGGTGGGAAATTTGCAGGAGAATCTGGGAGACAGATGCCAAGCTCAAGCATCTGCTCCAGCTGTTTCACTCGGCTCTGCTGAGGCAAGCCAAACATAAACCCAGCTGTTTCATAGGCGTGTGAAACATCAAAGGCCCACTAGTAAATCTGGTGTTAAAACTTAAAACAAATGCAATGCAACTTTTGGTAACAGATGTTCAGAGCTCTCAAAATGTCAGGTGACACGGGAGATACTTTTGGACTTTTTTGGTTTAGCATTTGTGCAGAAAATTGTTAATGATAAATCTCCCAGCAAATTAAGCAAATCCTAGTAGATAACGCAGATTCCCAGACGAAGCATGGCTAGAAGTATAGGGAACATCATCGGTGCATCAATACCTTCTTTTGAACTATGCTGCTAGAAAATTTACAAAATAAAAGGTAAAGTTTCTTGTGCCCTAGAAGAGAAAAAATTATGTTACGCTATTGGATAAGCCAACTGTCTTTCCAACTGGCTTTTGTAATACCATTATGAAATAAAAAGTTGGATAGACATCTTAAGACTACTTTAAAATATTATTAAAACTATCTTAGTCATAGTCCTTACGATACTGAGGACAGAATTAAAGTGGCTTTGGTGACCTTATGGTGACTCAGACATGCATAGGCCTCTGTTAGGAACATACTCATGTCCTGCTTTCTGCAGAAAAATGACCCAGCAACAGGTGTCTGTCACTACCCAGTCACAGCCCACCTGAGGCTAATCTGAGCTTCACAACTTTTTTCACTCCAAATTCCTTCTTACATGCTACACCCCTCAAGGCATTGCTGGAAACATGGGGTCCTCAATATGCAAAATTATATTTACAGCTTGCTTTTAACTCTCTGTCTTCTTTGACAGGCATTCAATTCCGATGTTCACATGACTGTGAGGAGGTCTCACACATTAGACACAGTTAATGTCAGTGTGAATTTAGTGCATTTGCCAGGGACATCGGTGGGACTACCAGCATGCAAGTGGCACAAGCCTGTCACGTTCCAAAGGCCCTGCTGCAGGTGTTGTAAGGACCTCAAAGAGATCAGTATTTCTTGCTGATGAAGTATAGGTTATAAAGCCATGTACTAGAGCAAATACTAGAAGCAATTTTCTTCCTTGAAGTATGGTTTCCTTCTTGTTTGACATCCAGGACTTAGTATAGGTGACCAGTCTTTTCTTTACCATCCTTGCCTCAATTTTTCGTTAGTACTCAGGAGCTGTTTCTTCTCTTCTGTGAGACTTTTAACAGCCAATTTGACTTGGGTAGTGTATCATCTTCTTCACGCATTATCTTTGTAACACTTGCTAGTAACTTGCAAGCAACTTTTGCATGAAACTACCAGTTTTTTGGCTTGTCACTCAGGCACTGGACTTACTGTTGCATGATAGGAACCTGTTGTTAATTTGAAGACTGATTTTAATTAGTTATGGTATAAATGGAAAACTGTGTGCAGCAAAGCTTGGGAAGTAGAGAATGTGCTATTTGTTTGTAGTTCTTCAGTGGAATACTCTAAAATGCAGGCCATAATTCAGGAGAAAAAAAACTTTTTCCTTTAGAGGATGCTGCAGGATTAGATTTCATATTTCTGTCCTTGCAGCTCTCTGGAGCACATCTGGAGATCATTCTGACAGAGGGAGGAGAGTGGGACAGGCTTCAGATTTAGGATGATGAGAGACCTGGGGCCTTGGGAAAAAAAAAATCAGTAAGAGCAAGTACGATGTTGTGTAAATACCATATTCCAGCATCTTTCTAAGTGATACACAGAAGCAGCACCAAACTCATTTGGTCCAATGGGGAAGGGATTTTTTTGCCTTACTCTTCAGTTACTATTAGTTCATTTTTGATCTGACTGGATGAGCTAATTCACAAAAAGAAATTATATTTAACTAAAACTTTTTCTGTGTTTGTACTTCAGTTAAAAACAGAGTAATTTAGGTGTGAGGTCTTCTCCCTGCAACTGCAAGACATAGTAATATGTATTTCTTGTCTGCCAAAAACACCTACTCTGCATGTAAATATAAACAACACATAATTTTCACTTCATTGCACACTGACATGTAATACTTAAAAACAGTTTTTAAAAGTGCATGCCAACTACACATGATTTAAGCCAGAGTACAGTACAAATACCAAAATTATCCTTGAAAATTTTAAATTAGTTTATTTTATTCTTAGGACACCTCCCTTTTCTTTCTCATCAGACAAATTAACTTTCTCTCAACTGAACTAAATTGTAACAGTTTTCTGGAGAAACAAATATAGATTTTGGACCACAATCTCAATCTTAAGTCTTTTTTCTTTAACATTTGTCTTAGCTAAAGTGTAGCTTGTCAGGTGCTTCAACGTAAGCCAATGCAAAAGGTAAGACATTAAGACAGTGTTCATCATTTGGCAGTGGTGCTACTTGAGGTGGGGTGGGTCTTGACCCTCTTCACCTCCATGCCTGTGCCCTTTTACTTCCTCGTCTTTTCCCCGTATTGCTGTCTCTCATGTTGTGCTGGCACCAGCGTTTTGACCGACACACGAGGAACCAGATGAGCGAGTTGATCCGGATGGGGTTGCCCACGAGATCAGTGCCATGGTCTGATCTGCTGCACAGCTGCACCGATACCGAAGTGAACTCCTAGGGTCACAGGCAGGAGGGAGGGTGGTTGTTTTCGCTAGCACTGCCACCAAAGTGTGGTTTGAGGAACTGTAGAAGAGATGTCTGCATTTTTTTAAAATTTTTTTTTTTTACCTTTCTCCTCTCTCTCCTTCCCTTTTTTTCAGCTGTTACAAATACCTCCTCAGGTTGGGGTTCTCTTGCTGGGAATGCTGCACAAATGTGGGCATTTTTTTCCCCACCTCTGCAGTTCCCATAAGGAAATGCAGACTGCATGAATCACAGGCTGGCATGAATGAGAATAAAATACAGATATTAACTAGTATTATGCTCCTCTGGTACCCACTGCTGCTTCTTAACTTTGCCCCTTCCTCTATCCCATACCTTTCTTGCAGCTTTTTTCTGCCCCTTTAATATATCTCTGCCTATCCTTCCCTCTTTCTGATCTCATTAGACCCCTACTTCACAGCTTTCTCCTCAATGTCTCTGCCCTGGTTCTTTCCATCCGTGTTGTCAAGTGTTTTTTCTCCTGCCATGGTACTTCTCTTTCAGCCCTGGAGTGCAGCACATCACTCCTTCCCAGGTGCTGGCCACCTGAAGATTTGTCCAGGCAGCCCCTTGCTAGGCACTCAGCCGCACATCTTGCCAGTTGAAAGTTTCCTCACAGGGAAAACTACTGAATTTGCAATAGCAGAGGAGGGGATTGGATTAAACATAATTAACCTGTCCTCCAGAATAGGATGCTTTGGGAAGTTAATGAGTTTAGAAAAGACTTCCCACAACAAACCCATGGATCCAATTTCCTAGCCAGTTTGTGACTAGCAGACTGAGTAAGACAGGGACTCTCTTGGGAGCAAGATAAAAACAAATGGTCACGTCATATGTAAAACAGTGCTATGCAGCTCCTTCTAAAAAAATTATCTTGGCATCAAGAGCAGTTTCCACATGTACTGACTCTGAAAGTTATAAGGCAACAACTGCCAGGATGAATTTGGGGTGGCTAGCACCTCAGAGAGTCAGATGTTTCTAGGGTCAGAGATGGATCGGCTATATATATATATAATTTGTTTAATTCCTTTACTGAAAACTCTGGGTTCTTGGCGAAATTTAATTTTCTATTACTGAAGGACTTTTCCGTTGTTTTCATTAGATTCATCAGGCAGGATTTCTTTAAGCATCTCATAAGTACATCTGATAGCAGGCACTTTTGCTGAAGGTTACGTTAGAGTACTTTAAGGTGAGTTTGGCTGCTGACATCCACTGCATGTCTATAAGGAAAAAAGTGTATGATAGTATAACTTGTTAAGGCATCCAGCAAAGCTGGAGTAATTTAAAAACCATACAGTGTGCACATTTCGGAAAGATTGTTTTATGCCCATGAGTAACTACGTTCTCATTTACAGAGGCAACTACTGACTGGAAAAGCACATATTTTCTATTTTTAGCTCATACTGTAACTTTTGCAATACTAAGTATATGACAAAGCCATGCCTATTAAGGCTTTTTTTCTTAAACATTGCTCTGCTTTTTTGTCTTTTTTTTCTTAAATGCAGGCTATGATAATTGCTTTTACATCCGACATGATTCCTCGTCTGGTTTATTACTGGTCCTTTTCGGTCCCTCCTTATGGGAGTCACAGCAGTCACACTATGAAAGGGTATATAAACAGTACACTTTCTGTCTTCAATATATCAGACTTCAAGAATGCAAGCAAGCCATTTTCCCCTTGGTTTGGGAATCAAACCACATGCAGGCAAGTGTCAAATAACCATTCTTTTCCATATTATTTTAATATCTAAATAATCTGATTCGGTTAACAATATCCAGTGAGAAATGTTAAAACACAGTAAAAGCCAGCATATTTTGAATGTCAGAACTGAGTGGAAGTATTCACCTAGAAGTTACTGCTACTCAGAAAATGCTTACTTTATTTTGGTTTTCTCATAATTTATAGACTTTTAAAAAAGCACTTTAAAAGCTATACAAGAAATTATTAATACAGTGGCAAAAACGTTGACATTTCAGCCCAGTATAGCTGCAGATGTGAAGTTTAGTCATTGCTGCAGTTAACATGCAGTTAACTGTTCCTGGATGGATGAAGCAGGGACGTGTCTTGCTCCATCCTCTGGCCACAGTGCCTTACTGCAACGATGCCAGAGATGCCTGTTCCTGACTTTGCTACATTGCCTTCAGATACCGGGATCTCCGCTACCCTCCTGGTCACCAGCACCAATATGAGCATAACATATACTACTGGCACGTCATCGCAGCCAAGCTGGCTTTCATCATTGTCATGGAGGTAAGTGTACAGGATTTTAAGCATTACTTATTTAAACTTGCACTTTCCTCCATGCAGAAAATCCTTCAAAGATCTCCTGTCCAGGCACACCTGTCATAGCTAGCAATGTGTGCTAGTAAGGGCAAGGGCTTGGGAGATGTAAATAAAGTATAGCACCATTAGAAAAAGAAGTCTCTGAAGTCACGACACCAGCAAAGGGTTCGTCCACATGTTTGCAGTTTCTTTTCCCAACAGCTGTAAAATTCATTTTGGTGTCAGAAGTAGAAGGGACAGATACACCGAAAATATTTTTGCATATACTTAGAGAAAGTTTGTGCACGGCCTCATGAATACATATAGTTAACACATGTGCACTAGCAGAGTAAAGTGTATAAAGACAGTCACTGCAAGAGGCGAGTCTCTAGATGAGCAGCAAAAAGCAATTCTCCTTCCTCTGCAACTACAATCTGGGCTTATGAATGATGGGAGTCAGTCCAAGATGAAGGGAGAGGAATATTAGGTATTATTTCATTATAAAATGTACTTATAAATGACTACTGAAGTAAACAGAAACATGCAACTGGTTAGATCAGCATTTCCATAGCAGAGAATAGTCTATTGCCCCAGAGTCATCTGAACAAACCTAGAACAATTTCAGAAGAAACTGTAACCAATATTTCCATGGGGGGCTGGAGGGGGAAACTCTGGGTACCAGGGTTCCCTCAAAGCAGGCAGAGAAGTCCTTGGTAAAATCAGAATCAGGAAATCAGAAATTCTTGCTTATCAGACAGTTACTACTCATTAGTCACATCTGCTTTTTCAAATACTGTTCCACTGTGATAGATACTGGTACAGAACCAGCTCAGAGTCTTAAGAGATAATGTGATGTTTCGTTAATAATAGTAGTAGTAGTAGTAGTAGTAGTAACATCCTGTTCAGCCTGACTGACATTTTTTCATTTTCACGTTCCCCAGCATGTCATATACTTTGTGAAGTTTATTATTTCATACGTCATTCCGGATGTATCACAGAAGACCAAGAGCAAGGTTAAACGAGAGAAGTACCTAACACAGAAACTCTTGCATGAGAACGATTTCAAAGTTGTGAAAAAAAACATGGGGAAAATAGCCGACAAAATTATCAAAGGAGTAGACAGTACTTTCCGACCTAAAGCTGAATAAGTACTTTTTTACATGGAATAACAGTATTTATCCAACTTATATGTGTCCAGATATTACCAATAGCTAATCACTCTGGATTAATTCTTTACTAAACATTGTTTCCTGCAACTGTTACCTGCTCATTTACATTGGACAAATGCAACCACTGCAACTCAGATAAGAGCTACCAATTTTTTAACAGCTTTAGAAGGACGTATTTTTTTAACATGTGACGATAAAATTATTTATCATCTTATGGCAATGCAGATTAATTCTCAAATACATAAAGTGCTTTCCACTTCGTTTAGGCATCAGCTATTAGATCTCTTGTTTGACTTGAATAAAACCTTAAGAACAAGAATGATTTGTAGGGATACCATCACATCTTCTGAAGGAGCTTTGATTACTTGCTAAAGCAAACCCCAACTATAAAGTGAAGAGGAAAAGCCAAAACATGAAGGAAAGAGAAGGAAAATACAACTCAAAATCATGTTGTCAAGCCGTTTGAATTGACATACTAAGCGCTGTTGTGTGCTACACTGAATTAGCTATGCATACTGAGACTTAAATGGATAACAAGATATTTCAATTAATCATGGACTTGGATCACAAGAAGCAGCAGGACTGTAAGCCCATCCTGTTCATCATTCTCTGTGTAAACAGGAAAATTGCCTTTGAAATCAATGCATACAAACTGACTTTACAGCACTCCGAGTGAGTGGAAAACTCAGGCGTTTTATCTTTCCCCAGTCAATGTACTTTCATTAGTGCACTTGCCTGTTCCTCTCAGAATGACCATAGCCTTGAAGGTCTCCTACCTGTAACAGTAATGAATGTTAAAAGTCTTTTCACGTACTAAATCAATATTTCTGGAGGGCTGTCTTTTCTATGTCTCCCACACCAGAGGCACCGTGCTCTTCCTTGATAGATTTCCACCTGGGAAGAATGAGCAGCTGGACCTGTTGTGATACAACATTGCGTGATAAAGTGAATCCTGACAAGACCATGAATCTATTGAAACTGGAATTGGAATAAGCCATTTAATATGCCTTAACCATGTTATGAAGCTTTAAATAAGTAGGAAGGACGTTAGAGGCATGAATGCACATGCAACAGCCATCAGTCATCTTCAAATTAGGCTGCAGATCTGCTTGGCTATTTTGGCCTCAGTTGCAAACTGGGTGTTACTGAATTACAGATTAAGCATCTATTTAGAGCCCAGCTTTGTGTCTGCAGCAGTGATATTCCAGGTTATGAACTTGCTTTATCTTTTAACAATTTTAGTGGACCAATTTCTACAAGTTCTGAAAACCAAAATCTTGTTAAAAAAGCAGAAGTGTGCCTGTACTTTGTAAACCAGGTGTTTACTCTTCATTTTGTAGTTTTGTAATCTTCTTACATGTAATACAGATGCAGAAATGTTAGGCAGATTATTAATTTTTTTCATATTAAAAAGTTAACTTGCAGAAACTAAGTAGCATTTATAAGATGTATTTTATCCTATTAATAGTCAGAAGTAATCAAACATCTGAATTTTGTAGCAAAACTTCCAAATGCTGACTGCTGTGTACCTCAAGCTCATCCTTTGAAATGGCAACATTTAAACCAGAAGAGGTAGCCCATGATGAGAGTCCTTTCAGCAGCCATGAAACACAAGGTTTCACTCAGTAAGACTTTGCAGAACGATTGCATGGAAGAATGTGAGAGGAAACCTTGGCTCAGAAATCAAGGAAAATGGAAAGAAAAATTCACAGGTTCCAGAGAACCACTTGTGTTTCTGACACTGAAGGACCAAAGCTCACTTATTATAATGTCCAGAAAATTTGCTGTGGATACCACCTAAAGACAAAAAAGATGCAGGACAGAAAAACAAGATAGACTGTAATGATAAATGAGTCAACCAGAGCAGCAATGGAACCAGTGCTTTTTGCACTGGGAATGCTACCATTTGCCCTTTGTTTTGATTTCCAGTCAGACTCATGACAAGTCTTTAATCAAATATAAATTGGGTAGAGGGATAGACAAGCACTCAGAAGTTTCTAAACAAGACAGAATTTCTTATGAAAATATCTCCCTTCAGTACTGGTTTGACCTTTTCCCTGAATTATAGGATGCAGTTGGAAGGGACCTCCAGAGGTCGTCTGGTCCAGCCCCCAGCTCAGGCAGGGCTACTTGTAGGTGGCCCAGGACAGTGTTCAGACAGTTTTTGAATATCTCCAAGGATGGAAACTTCACAACCTGCTTGGGTAATCTGTGCCAGTGCTCAGTCACTCTTACAGTAGAAAAGTGTTTACTGTTGTTCAGAAGGAACCTCCTGTGTTTCAGTTTGTGCCCACTGCCTCTAGTCCTGTCACTGTGTAGTATATCAGACTTTGTTGAAAACAAAATTTTGTCCAAAAGACTGTTTCATGGAATAACTTTATTGAAGTATTCAGGATTTTCCTATGAGTTTGGTTAGAAAGGCCAGTCAGATCCTTGCTTGGCTTCCCTCATCTGCAGTTGTGATAACCTGAGTTACTGTTTTTATATCCCCATTAGTGATGACAATGACAATGTGTCTTAAACACCCTTTCAGGTGCGGTGTCAGAGGACTTGGGCAGGCAAGGAAGCATCCTGTGGTAAAACCATCAAAACAACCCACCCCTCCCCCCAAAAAAAAAAACCAAACAAAAAACCACAACAACTAGCACCGAATGGACCATTTCAGGTAATTGTTTGGTCTTAAGGGAGTTTTTATTGCCCTCTTTGAGAGGTGAAGAGACTAGGAAACAAAGGAATTAAGTGCCTTGCCTGGGGTCACACTGTGAGCAGTGGCAGAGCCTAAGGCTGATTTTTGGGAGTGCCTGGTTTTCTGGTCTTTGTTTGGTTCCTGTGGCCTTTCTCAGTTGTCTCTTTTTACATCACTTGACAGCATTTCCTAAAGGGGCAGTTGGTCCTCAATGTCATGAGAGTTTATATTCTTGCCTTTAAAAGAATGATTTAACAAAACATGCTATGTCAGCAAAGCTCGTATGTCTATGACTCAGGCTCCTCTTGTAATAAAATCCTAATCAGTATAGGGTGTATTTCTACATTACTGGATTTGTTCAGATGAAGACTGTGTTCCACTTGTCCCTGTTTCCTGGGTGGTGCTTCCAATCACAGACTGGTCTCAGGGCACATGGACTGGATTCCTTTTGGTTTAAACTAAACCAGAAGGCAGGTTTTAGATATGCACTTAATGGTGTCTGACAGGCACTTAGTTCTAGAAAGCTAAAATCAGAGCTAGGCTGAAGAGAGTGGTGAGTATTCTGTGGGCATCACATGGTCAACATCGACTTTTTTCTCTAGTGATTTGCTTCTGGAGTGCCACGCTTCTTGCTAATGTAGCTGTAACATTTAATTTCAGAAGACGTTATATGAAGAATTCAGTTCATTTTGACATATGCACAGTGTTATTCACAGCACAGTTCTAAATGAGAGAGAAAGAAGAGGAAAACCAACAGAGTGTCTAATAATTGCATTTTAATCATCGGATCTCTTAAGCTGTGCAATTTCTGTAGCCTCTGCCTCCAGCTTCTGAAATGTGCTCTGCTTGTATGCAGGGCATCACACAAAATGCTGGGGGAGGGAGGCATTTGTTAATGTATTTGTAACTTGTTTATATTTCTTAGGGTAGATCATTTTAATAATATCTAAAGGCCTGATTGAAGGGAAAATTAACATTTGTTTTAAACTATGAATCAGTTTTACTCTTTTTACACTTTATATGTAGGCCAGACTCTTACTTCATACAGATCTGTTGAAGTCAGGGTGAATTCGGACCAGTGACTATTTCATTGCCTTAACAAGCACCATAAATTACAGATCATTGCCACTGATTTAGACTCTGTGTATGTTGATAAAATTCAGAATGTAAGAATGTATTTTTTTGTATTTTGAATGTTTGCTATTAGTTTCCAAATATTAAGATTTATTTATATTTATTGTCATTAAACAAAGTCTATTTTAAAATAACAATACATCTGATGTTGATTAAAATTGTTTATTTTTCCATGAATGATACTGCTGCTGCCGCCAAATGCCACATTTAAATTCTTAGAATGTCATCCCTGTCTAATTTCCATATTCCTCCTCTTTTTCAATCTTTTCCCATTAAACTGTTAGTAGTACTGAAATTTATCTCCTGTTTTTTCTGCATCCTCTAGATGGAAGTCATTCCTTTCAACACCAAGTCAATGACAAGGACCATTATGTTCTCATACAAATAAACAGTTTAGGTCTTTATACCCTTTCTCTCCTGTCATGATAAACCCTGTGTTATGTTTCAGAGTCATCAGTTATTTCTTCAGCTGGATCGAGTTTGTGATGCTCCCACCTCTGGGCAGTCCACTCTCTGCCTCTCTCTGCCTCTCCCTGCCATCCATCCAGCCAGCCATCACTTCTCTTCTGTTTCTGCTCTGGCTCTTCCTCTCCACTTCAAGGAAATCCTTTCCTAAGGCTTAAAGAGCAGGAAGGTTAGAAAGTAATTTAAACAGATACCTTCTTTGCGTTCAGGTGTGTTGGGTTTTTTTTTTCCCTTTAGGGATTTCCAAGATCTGCTTAAAGTGCAGCTTCATGATAGTTGTGGAAGCAGAGGCACCACCACTTCCAACCTCTTTTCTGCTGACTAAGGGCTATGTGTCCTACAGATGCCAGTACCCAAGCTGTTCTGCCACTCTTGCAGCCATTTGGCTTCATCAGAGGGAGGGCAAAAGGAACTTTGTGATGCAGCATAATAAGGGTTATTATGCTGAATCAGTGAGTTCAGCAAAGGTATCAGTAACTCACACCAAGTCTAGATTTTGCTCTGGTATGTCCACCTGCCATTTCCAATCTACTAAATAAAGCTGTGTTTCCTATACAGGGGAGCCATGCTGGTGGCTGCAGGCTTTATTTTTATTTGCATTTATATGGATGTCAACCATGGATCAGTAACAGGTACACAAAACACTGAAAAGACGTGTATGTCGTTACCCATAAATAACCTCTACGAATCTTGGGGCAATATTTTCCTCATAAGAAAATAATGTATCTTAATAGCCTGATAAGAGTAACAAGCTATTTTCAGGAAAGTTGAAGAAAGTGGTTTTTTTATTTACAAGCTGAAAGTGCATCAAAACAAGAGCCTTTTAAAGTTGTTTTCTACAATCTTTTTTGCATTATTTTATATAACTATCATGTGAAAGCAATGCTAATCGCTGGGATTAAAGTTACAGTTTATCAGTCAGCAAAGATGCAAAGAAATTAAATCACTTCTCTTGCTTTTAGAACGAATTCATCAATCCTCTGGTTATTCCGGGCAGTCCTAGCACAGAGTATGGAAGTACACATGTGAATACACATCCTCTACCCTCTTTCAAGTGCAAACAGACACAGGTGCACAAACTGACTAGTGTTCTGCCAACTATAGGGAACATAACTCCCAGTCTGCCTCACACTGGTCACACACATGACATCTGTTCAGTAAAGGAAAAAAGTCTTTTATCCAATTATTTCAAGATACATTATTGTCCATAAATTTGTAGGCTGTGGTAATCTCCTAAATGCTGAAGAGAAAGAAAAAGAAGAAAAAGCATGTGACACAGGTCACGGAGAAAATCCCACTGTGTCCTATGGTGCAGTGAGCACAGGCCAGGGCATCAAATAGCCTCTATCAAATAGCATAGGAAGAGAGAGATTACAGAGAAAATCTTAAATTGTGCAACATGAAGGAAATTACAGCCAACTCTGATAGCATTAATACAGTATCAGGTATTTTATTCTTTCAGATATTCATGTAGTAGCCATTAAGACTCTCCCATCATTTCTCTGCTTCTGGGTGGACGTCACACAACAAAAGGCCAAATAAGCTGTGCTGGGAAGCCCAGAAACCTGTGGCTATCAACTTACCTCCCCATTCTCTAGGATCCTGTTTGGCTCCCAGCAACTGGTCTCCTGTTTCAGCAGTGTTTTGCTCATTCATGCAGTCATTTTCTAAACCGGTCTGGCTGCTCAGAGCAAGCAGAGTTACATGTAAGCCTTTGAGGCAAGGGACCTGCAGGATCTTCACTTGCCGGAGCCCACAGGTCGGTGAGAATAGTGACCATAGCCCCAGCCTCACATTCAGCCCTGAATATCCATCCCCTCCACCAAAGGTCGATGGCACCTGGGGCTTGTCACATTTTTTTGGTATTACAGTGCTGAGAGCAGCCTGACTATCAAGAGGTCAGCCAGGGGTTAAAGTGAATATTTTGGTGACTGTGCCAACATACTCAGGCAGGGTCTCTGCCTCCTCCCAGCCACTCCAGCCCTGCCTTGTGCCAACCCCTCTGTTT
The DNA here is from genome assembly GCF_000695765.1 of Mesitornis unicolor. Lineage (NCBI taxonomy): Eukaryota > Metazoa > Chordata > Aves > Mesitornithiformes > Mesitornithidae > Mesitornis > Mesitornis unicolor. The sequence continues at coordinate 60,692 of NW_010186425.1, read as the reverse complement.
GTGCAGCTCTGCACTGGACAGGGGAGTGTGGGAGCACTGGCGGCTGTGCTGGCATGGGTGTTTGGGCTGGCATGGGTGGCCTGGCAGAGGGTCACACAGGGTGGCAAGTAGGGGACAGGGTAGTGAGAGAGGCAGCCCCTGGCAGGTACTAGCACAGGCTGAGCTCACCCCTGCGGCACAAGAAATCCACCAAAATGCAACCAAATGTGTTCCTCATCCCATGATTATTTTAATGAGTTTTAAAAAAGGGACGTCTCTGCCTACCCTGAGCTGGTTCTCCAGCTGTCTGGGCCGGGCTGTGCCTTTAAGAGTCCCCTGCACAACTGCAGACAGGCAGGGTTGGTCTTGGCACCTGGGCTGGGTCCTCTGAATGTCTCTATTCAGAGCCAGCAATTGTGCCCTGAGCTCAGGCTTCACCTGGAGCCAAGTGAATTTTCAAGTTCAGCCATGCCCTCTGGGTGCTCATAACTTTAACTACATAAAAGATTATTCAGACCGCAAAAATTGGCAGAATCAAGCCCTTAACCGTTGTCTTCAGTGAGATTTTGCAAAGAATACAGCATTGTTATTTCTGAGACTGCCAAAACGTCACCTGGTCTCTGGAAACCCCAGGACAACCAGGGATTTTCGTAGCTGCACCCTGCAGCAACCTGCTGTGCAGTCAGGGGCAGAGGTGACACCAGACAAGGATATTTGCAAGAGGTTTGGGGATATTTACAGAAGGTTTCGGCCAAAGGCAGATGTCGGGGAGGTGAGACCAGCTCCATCCAGGTTACCGCGCTGACAGCTGTGCCAAAGCAAGAGCTGAAAAATTCTTGCCATATCTGCTGTTAATTAGTAACTACTTAGAGCTGGGAAAGGCAAAACCTAATTTGCCTCTCACAGAGTACTGTATTTCCAGATTAGCAATAGATTATAGACCTGTAACAGCTCACAGCAGTTTTCTTTTAAAGCTATGCTAAAGTAGCTTTTTTTCGTCTTAAAAAGGTATAGACAATATGTGCATTGCATGTTATATCACTGTTTTCACAGACAACTGCAAATAAAAGAAAAAGGCTGCATTTCTGCTCTTCATAACTTAAAGCTTTAACTTGGAGGCATAAATACAAAAAATAAGCCAGACTGATTTTCTTTCCTTGTCAGTCGGCTCCCATATTTTTTCCCCAGTGATCTATAAGAGGAAAAAAATGTCACCATCCCCCAAGAGGAGCCATTAACAAATCCTTTCTTATCTTGCAGCTAAAGTAATGACATCTTATTGACAGCCCAGCAGAATAAACAATGTCTTATTGAAAGCTCCAGCGCTGGAGGATTTGGGCTATCCTCAGGACTTAAGACCAAGTAATGAAAACAGGTTTTGCTACTAAATCAAAGGCAATGACTGCTCTGGTTCTCCAATGGCCTTTAGCAGTTCTGGGCACATAGAAGGTGTGCATTGCTCACAGAGGTATCACCTGCCTTAAAAACTCAGTCAACTATGGGGACACTACTACAACTATGGGGACACTACTACGAGAAGGATGCCCAAAGTAGCAAGCAGTTAAAGTATGATCTACGGTATGCATGGGAACGGTGCTGGAACCTTTTCTTACTGCTGCACTTGACATATGGATGGGCCTGGAAGTACAGGTCCAGCCATTTCTTACAATCTGGTTTAGTCTTATCAGAGTCCAAGGTAAGTTATTTGCTAATTTCTGTATTAATCAAATTAATTGGACCATCTGCGGACATTTTTGACAAGTGAATTTGAGTTGGTGATTCAGGTTTTGGTTTTCATGTCTCTGTATGATCTTATTAAAATTATTAATGTACCTTTGTTCTTTAGATAAATTGTCCTTCTTGCAGGCTCCTCTAAGCATCCTGTGGGTAAGAAGATATTTTTGCAAGACAGGTATCAGGGCTAGGTCCATTGTATACATATGGCTTTGTACAGCTGAAAAAGTAGTCAGACATAAAATGTAACTGTGCCTCCCAAATTCACCCAAGCAAAGGGGAAACAGAAATGCAGGAAACAGATATGTTATAGAACTGCAGACCACAGTTTCAACTAATCTAATCCATCTCTGTTGTATTTCAACCACCTCCTGTGTTCCCAAGCAAGCTTCCCTGCACTTATCTCCACTATCACTTGTGTTCATGTGACATCCTGGAGAATTAGCTCAAAATGCAAAACCGGGAGAGATCAAACTAAAACAGTACAAATACTAAATACTCTTCTGCCAGTCTAGCACACCGAACCAGCTCATGGTGGGGCCAGATGGACACAATTGCTGGTGCACAGAAAGAGCAGGGCATCGTGGCAGAGCACAGCAGAGTAGGACAGCAGCACTTGCTTGGATTGCTTTAAACCCTCATGGATGCATGTCATGGATGGAGAGATGGAAGAGGCAGCTGAGTGGATATAATGGATTTCTGCTACCAAAAGGGTCCTCTCTTCCCCCTCTCCATAAACTTTCACCATGCACTTCTGCATAGCATTCATTCAGTTCATAGACTCCTTTAAGTCCACCTTATCTAATGATTTATCCTCAATCATACCTCTAGTATGTGAATGGAAACATTACATTTGGTTACAATTTGTAAAAGTGTTACAGATAAGTCTAATCAGAACTTTTCAACACTTCTAACTTCAGGAACATAAGGTAGATCATCTATTCTTGACACTGACAAACAGCTTTTCAAAGAGGAAATGTCATATTCAGAGCAACCAAGTATTATGAATCCCCTTCCTGCCTACATTTTCTCTAACAAAACCACTGGAGCTGTTTGCACTCTACGCTTCCATAGCATCTTCTCAGTCAATGGTGCATTTCTAGGAAGGATTAAGTTCTCCAAAAGCCTCTGGAAATGTACTTTGCAGAAATAACAGAAAAGCCATCTTTGGTCTGTTTTCCTTTTTGGATCTGTCTGGCACAAAGGAACCTGGGCTGTACTGCCTTCCAGGTCAAGAAGGTACATCTCCATTGAGTCATGGTGAAACTGGGTGTTGGTGTGGATTTCTATTTTCATTAAATAAAAACTGCAGAGAAGATAATCACAATTATTAATGAGCTTCAGATATATTAAAGAAACAAATGAAATATCAAAGGCATTAATTTCTAAAATTATCATAAGTAAAGAAACACAAGAAAGGACACCAGTGATCTGTTGAATAGTCCCCTGCCTTGCCCTTTTCTAGAAGATCCCATCTCTAAGGTGACACACAAAGATATAGTCCAAGGTTTATCTTATTTCTTTTCTTATTGTAAAACTTTTATTACCGAATATCTTAAACTGGCTGCTGAGAAGACAAACTTCTTCTAGGCTGATACTCATCTTGGTGCATGTGCAAGCCCAGACACCCTGGGGCTGGCTCTCTGAGTAAGGGACAAGGCTGGAGTCGGGGCATTCCTCCAGCCTGGCTGATGGCACCACCAATTAAAAGCACAATAAGAAAAATGGGCAGAGAGGGCAGAGGGAGAGGCAAGCCACAGGGCCAAGTTTCACCTAAATCAGCATGATAATCGCATTTCTTCGCAGAACGTTGTCCTTAACAGAGGTTGTTCTTAGCCTGATCCTTAGTAAAGGGGATAATAGCTCATGAGAACAGTCACAGGAGATATTTCTAGTCAGCTTTTGTTCTCATACTTGGCCAGTTTATGCACAGCCTAAGGGTATAAATAGAGAGACTATAGAGGGGATTAACAGACTTTCTTTCCAGCAGGGCTCATGTGCCAAAGCGATGACTCTATTAGCATTGTTTCCCCTGAAAGGTTTGTTTCACTTCGGCTTTCAGAAACCAGCACAAAGGCTCCAAACTCATTCCTGAGGCCTCATTTTCGCCCCTGAAGAGGAGCAATGCTTCCATTGCAGATATAAACACGTTGGAGTTTATCCTTCCATCTGGGACAACCCAACCAGAATTTTCACCCCTCACCTGCAGACCATCATCCTGGACAAGTTTTCTGTAGGAATTTTACACCCCTGCAAGGTCCACATCAACAGGCACTTTTTAACTATGACATTTTAATATTTAATATTATTTGATGAACATGACATTAGTGATGACTAAGGCCTTCCATTTGCCTGGGCTAAGAAGACAGCATATAAACCATCCCCTGAGTACTGGCAATCCAACACCACATGAAAGAGAATGGGAAAAAGCTAAGCCTCCCCAAGTTTTAGGGCTCTGGAGCATAGACATCTGCTTCTGAGCAAGACACCCTAGGATCCCTTTGTAATTAAGAGAAAAACTAGTGTTTTTCAGGTGTGATCCTTCTGATCCAGTTTGACTGACATTGGGACGTGGTGAATCACCTTGAGGTAAGTGGCAATTGGCTCAGTTGTCTGCGGGTGACCAGGAAAGGTTGTATTTCTGCGTCTGTTCTCTATCATACATGGACGATTTCATTTACCAAGCCCCCAGCTTCTCAGTTTTCTTTTTTCCTTCTTTTTTTTTTTTTAAACACAACCTCATCTTTGCTAAGCTTTTTGAAAATTACGTATTCCCTTTTTAAGGATAGACCTCACTCAAACACAGGCAGCAGAAACAGAGAGGCACGGCAGAAAGTGCAATGTCTTTCAGTGGAGCAAAGGGCTGGAAAAAGACAATGTGACCACATCCATCACTGCAGGAGCAGCAGGACCTCGCTCTGCACTAGGCACTTCATAGGATTGACCAAAATGTCTGCACATGTGATTAAATATGATCACAAGTTTGGACCCGCTCTAAATCCCCAGCACACTAAAGGACAGAGCCAATGCACTCTGTGGCTAAGAGTGTTCCCACAGATGCATCACTGAGAAATTTGAAAAAGTTATCATTTTGATTTTGACCAGACATGTGGTGGGCAAGGTCCCTCTGGTTTGCCATGATCAGCTGTATGACCCTATCCAATATGTGCAGCACTCTACTGAAGCAACTAGAAACACCAGTTTGCATGACAGGGCAATCCTGCATCCCAGATGCATTGGGCTGAAAGCCATCCTCGGATGAAGGCTGAGAGTAATCTAAACAGCTAAGTGTGAATTACTACATCATAACTCAAAGTCAGTGGTATCTTTTATTAATCATTTATAGAGCTGTGTATTATTAATATATGCAGAAGCAGCTGTCTCTCTCTGGTGGAATTTGCTTTTGTGAGTAATTTGGGGGAGACCAAGGATATGAAGAAGTCCAGCAGAGCTTTCCCAAACAATGAGGAGAGCTGCCAAAGTAGGTCATGAAACCTCTCAGTAGGTAGATGGGCCCTTCCCACATGAGGCAATTTTTAAGCATGCAGGACCAGCTCCTTAGCTGGTATTAAGGGAGTTTGGCCCCATTGGCTCCATTACAGCCAGACATATTGACACCCCTTGAAAATCTGGCCTGCACTTATTTAAGTGTAAAGAAATAACCTCACACACATCCCCCAGCTACAAGCCCTACAGATATTTTCAATGTGCTGTAACACTGAGCAGGGCATGCAATGCACTGCAATAAGAGCAAAACTTGAATGTTCCTCGAGACATGGGGCCAAAGTGCTTTTACTTCTGCATGATGAATACATTACAGGCACGAAGCTGTCTCTATGTATTTATAAAACAGATATTGCCTTATTCGCTGGTCCATGTCATTTGCTTACCGACACATTAGAGTTGCCCTCTAGGACTTCTTCCACTTGAGGGCTGAATCTCCAAACCACTTGAAGATTAAAAAGCACTCCTGGTTTTACAGAAATCAGTTCCTCCTATTTAAACACATAATTAATTTTGTGGCTAGCATTTCCCAGCATTTTTTTCTTTTCAATCTATTTACAGGCCTGCTGTCTGGAGCGCTTTTCAATGCAGCAAGACCAGCTTGTTTAATCTGCTAACACTTGTATATAAACTGCTCCAGAAAAAGACAACTTTCAGGAATGATTCTCAATCTCTTAGCTAGCTTTAAAATTGGGTAAAAAAAAAGTGGGTTTTTTGGTTGTTTTTTTTTTTAATTAGGGCTGAATATGGAATATTTTCCCTCTGCAGAGAGTTTCTAGGAGTCCAAACTGTTTTATATTCCATAATCCAAGGCAAACCCAAGACCTTGGGAGGTTTTCCACAAACAGATGTAAAAGCCTGGAAAAGGTTGGAATAAAGCATTTTCACCTGGGATCTGGGGAAAGCAGATTGAGGCCCCTATGTCAATGCATAGTTATCTAAAATGACAGTATGAGATTATTTCATTAGAAGAAACTCAGAGAAACCTTCCCAGCTAACTTATCCCAGCCAGGACAAGTAACTAACTTAATACCCTCCAGTATTTGGGTGCACACCTGACAGGTTTGAAGCCAGAGAGCTTTGATTCAAGCCAAAGCCTTCAGAATCCCAGGTGGGCCTGGGGCACTCACCCATGGTGGGTGAAAGAGCAGAATTGTTCCTCTCTGCTCCTCTTTTGACTCCTCCTCTTTCTTCTCAGCTTGGACCAGAAACACTGTACTTTAGCCAAGAACCTTTCTGCAAGGATTTGTATGTGTTAATAGAAAAAAAAATTAATTTGCATTAACAGATTCAATTTAGATTAATCAGCTCAGTGATAAAAAAAAAAGTGAAAGATATTCGCTCCATAGAAAGTGTGAATGAGCAAATATATCTATGTTCATATTGACCTATAGATTTCATGGTGTGAAAATTAACATAATTCTACAAAGACCTAAGACCAAATTATTGTTTTTAGACTGCATCTAAGTTCATAACACAGAGCAGGTAGCACCAGAGGCCCAACATTTCCTAGCTTTGTTATACAATTTAACTGAAATGAAAAAAATCCAGATTTTATGTGACCTTTTCCCATTAAGTGACATTAACATAGGCTTCAAGATCATTTATAGTCCGAAAGCTGATACCAGCGAGGGTTGAAAATTTTACTTATCAGAGTTGATTTTAAGATTGCTTTCATTCCTCTTTTCGGCTGATTTCAGTGCTCTGTAACTGTCAAGAAGTGTGTTTGGTTTTTATCCTTGTTGGGAGGTTTGATGTAAACCTGATCAGTGCTTTATATGTTTATTATAACTTGTAGAAGGGTGGAAAAAGTTCAATCACTTTTGTATCAATCAGTAAAAAAGCTACATAGATGCTAGGTGGTTTTTAAGATTCATATTTGTAAACTTAAGTGTTGAGGAATTTCTAGTTAAGACATGAGTGCTTTTGGATCTGAATCTTAGGTGTGTACCAAATGTGACTGAACAAATTTCCAGGACTGTAAATTAGGAAAAAGCACAATACACACACAGATTCTTGCAATTTAAAAAAGAAAAGAAAGGTATTTACATCAGTTACAAGGTTATGCAGTAATTTCTGATACATAGTTTACATTTGTTACTGATGTTTTAGCTTAGAAATAGTGTGACATGTATGATACTGTATGCAATGAAGTACAGATTTGCATTAGTTTTTAAAGCAATGTTTTTAAAGCAAAGTTTTCTTCATTGCAAAACTGGACTAATTTTATAAATACAAGCACAAGTATTCTCACTGCTTTGTGAAGCCCCAGGGCAAAGCGTGGCCCTGCCACTAGAAAGAGCAGTATGGATGTCTGCAGAAAGGCTGCCAACTTCCACTCCAACTTGCATTTCTAAATGAGGAAAACCAGAAAGGAAGTGCTCCAGAGAATGGATTTTATCTCCATGAAATCTGGCCATACAAAGTCAAGCTTTCAGTTTTAGACTTTTTTGGTTTTTTTACAAACTTAAAGTCCCATCCTTCAAACTCATCATCACCAGCGTATGGCCAGTGTGGACCCCTGTGAGGGATCAGAGCCACAAGTCCCAGCTGGAAGTTGCCCCTTGGCTGTTGCCCCTCCCTGCTCCTACCCTGAGCCAGGAACCATCAGGACCTCCTGTTACCCCTGAGCCATTTCTGAAGGCCTGTTTCAGTCCCAAGGGCCATTTGTGAGCTGGTTTTCTAACCACAGGCTGCACTGCTAACAGGGCCAGCTCTCTGGGAAGTTTTTCAATTGTCCTGGATACAGCGGACTGGGAATTTTTCAGCAACACCTGTTTTTCTTCAGGAAAAAGTACCAATTGATTAAAAAGGAGATCTCAAGCAGAAATCTGGCAGTGAGAGCAGAGTGGAAGAAATTGGAAAAAGGAAAAAAACCAAACTACTTTTTTTCTCTTGAGAAGGTGGGATTTCTGCTGAAGTCCTGAGAGACAGACAGCTCCAGCCCACCACACAATACCCTCATCTGGAACAACTCTCAGCTCCACAACACACAACTTCATCTGGAAGAAGCAGCCTGAGGTTGAGTCCCCAAACCAGAATCCAAATTAGGGTTGGTTTTTTTCCTACAGCTGGAGAAGTAGGTAATGTCACTGCTTGATTAGTCCTCTGTGCTAATGAGTGGTTCTCAAAGGGGCCAGGGAGAGGCAGAGCAGATCGGAGGGCTGGGCCCCTCCTGGGACCAAAACCTGTTGAGTGCTAAGGTACTCTCGTGCAGCCCAACTCCAGCCCTCCCACAGCGCTTGAAGCCTTCATCAAGCCATGCAATGGCCCCACCGCTTCACCCAGCCTGTGCTAGGGTTTAAAACACTAATAAAAATGAAAACAGGAGAAAAGAGTGGATAACCCCCCTTTACTTCAGGGCTGGTAAAGAGATGACTGAGAGCACGTGCACTTGCTGCAGGCTGCTCTCTGCCCTTGGGTCTAACTCTGCTTACCAGAGGTATTTTGGGGGTTCAGTTGTGGAAAAGTCCCCTACAGCATCCAAGATACCACTTGCGTGTAATGCATGACATGTGTAGCACACGTGGCTCACGTCTGTGCAGCAATGAATAAGAAGATTTTAAAGGGCCTTACTCTAAGCTGTGTGACTCACCTAGAGCCGGGTGCCATCGTCTTTCTTCCAAACTGAAAAAAACAGGAGCTGTTGAGAGACTTGGTTGCTCTCTCCCACCTTTGTGATTTATTTCTTCAGAAATATCTCTCTAGGACTAGTAAATGGTAATTTTAATAGGCTGTTTCCTCCAATATCCACCTTTTACTGGCTAAATGCAATGCAATTTGCCTGTCTGATGGATTAGGAGAGCAATTCCTCCTCATGTAAGGTAAAGTCTGTAAGTCACATATCACTCTGCTCTTCATCTGAAGGTGCAGTATGGAGTTTCACTGCACTTTCAGGTCAGGTCCTGCTGGTGGCTGCACGGGGAGGTACATGAGGAGAACCCCTTCCACACAGCCGCCCATCCACTCTTCAGCAAGCCAGCCCCATCATCCAACAATGTACAAGTCTCAGAGTTGCCCATGGAAGCATTCACAAAGGCAGTAACAAAGTTATTTAAGCAGCTTCTTTCTCCTCTCTGGGATAGAGGCCACAACGATGTGATCTCATATAGAGTCTATTTCTAAAACACTGTGTGTGTTGAAAATGGGCTGCAAAATAATGCTGCTAGTGAAGGTATTAAAGATAAACAGTTATTAGCAGCAGTCTTTCCGCTGACTACTAAACTGTGTGGAATGGAATAGAGATGAGGACATTTCGCAACTGAGGCAGCACAAGTTACACTGTAAATTTCAGTATACTGCCACATGCTACACAAGTTACGTTAAATTATTTTTCCTATATTTGAACTTATCAGCTGTTCCCTCTTTCTTTATACAGGACATTCTCCCATGCAAAATCACTAAAAGCCTATTAACATGAAAAGGCAACCCACTTTGAATGTTGATAAAATACAAATACAGATTGTTACACTTCTCTTCCTTCTTTTGTTTTGGCCAGACACATTTCTAGAGGTTAGCTGGTATGGCAGGAGTGGTAAATAGCTGACCCTCCTCACGTGCAGCAATGCAGGGCACTTTTCTAATGTCATTATGAATATAATTTAACAGGTATCTTTGTAAATTAATGTTTACATCCATATTCTGATGAATGGCTTAGAAAACTTTTGAGTTAGGAAAATGTCACAAGATACGAAGGTGATTATGCCGAGTTTTCTAACATTTTCCTACTGAAGACCCCTTGAGAAAATTTTGCAAGTTTAAAACTAAGTGACTTTCATTCTAGAAAAGAACAAATATGCAAGACATCAGTTCAGTTGATGCAAGCCAGAGGTTAGGATGGAAACCTTTATATATTCTTAATTATAGTTTTTAAAAAAAATAAAATAGACAAACAGTAAATTTCAGAAGTTCACCTGAAAATACATTGCAATTATTGCATGACCCTATTACTTTCACATTTTACTTTGCAAATTATCTTTCATTTCTACACATACATTAAAATAAAAAACAAACTGGCAACCTGATATTTAAGGCCTAATCAAGCATTCCTACACTCAGCCATCAGAAAGCTCATCCTATGTGCTTTAGGTTACACAAACCTGCTGGCTTAGTCTGGGTGTTAGAAAGGCAAATCCTTTGTATAGTCTTCTATTCTGCTATCATTTCTGTCCACATATATACTCAATTTTCACATAACCCTAACCCAGCCCCCCATAATCTCAGATCTGTCTAAATTCCTTAGATAAACTCACCTAAGTCAGGTTAGCAAGGACAAAGGCCTGGAGAACACAAAGAGGAGTGGTCACAGGGGGCAATCAGACAAAGCATCCCAGCTTCTACTTTATAGCTGCTGTCTCTCCCCAGATCCCCTCTAACGACTGCACAAACCACTTCAAGTAAAACAACATTAATTGGGTCAGAAAAATGAGAAGAAAAATAGAACAGAAATACAGCAAAATAATGTAGTAAAGGGAATTTTAAAAATAATGACAGGAAATATGTCTGTAGAGTGCATCCCATCCAGCTCCAGCTGCTTTGCTTTGAACTTGGGGGGTGCCCCAGTTTTTGCAGGGAGCTCACTGGCAGCCTCAGACATCGCTGAAGTCAGGCTGCAGCAGCTGGGGGAATCGCTGCCTTTTGATATTAAAAGTAAAGACTCTCTGCAGGAGGAAAAAAGGGAGTCCCTAACACACTTACAATCTGTTCTTTTTGGGGAGAGGTTGCTGATATCTTGTTTGAAGTTATAAGCATCATAAAGCTCTGTGTCTAGGGCTCTACACTACATAATTAAGCTAAAAATTGTTTTTAAAAGCTAATCAGAGAAGGCTGTATAACATCAGCTGGGCAGTGCAGAGGTTAGTCTGCTAGTTTTTTTCTTCCCATGAATGTTTACAAATTTGAGTTTGCTTTGAAAACTAAATGGTACTTCGAAACACAGGAGATTTAAGTATAAAATTCCCATTAACAAGAATGATCAGTATAAAGCCCTTCATGCTAAGACAAGAATAAACTCTTGGAATTCAAACACTCTCTAAGGAAGAAAGAGAAGTGCCAAAGAAAAGCCTCAGAGACTCAGATGTCCCAGCAGGCTTGGAGCAGGGATCCACTGCTGTGTCCAGGGCTTGGACCTTGTGAGTGGGTCCTGATGTCCTGGCACCTGCCTTGGCCCTTCCAATTTCCCAAATGATCACGTTTCTCCCTGCAGCCACCCCTTTGGGTGCTTGCCAGGCAGTAAGGGACCAGCCAGAGTACCCAGTCCAAGCGTGAGATGCATTTTTACCATTTCTGGGGGTTACAAAACCAGGTGTGCTGTGAGCAAACCACCGAGCAGAAGGGAAGGACGTGGCACTCCCCATCCCTGCTGCTGCTGAAGCCGTGCAGCAAAAAATGAAAAATTCATAGAATGAAGTACACTGACACGAAATTTAATTTACTGAGAAAGGCCAGCACTATCATCAACTGCTTAGAGAACTTCTCTGACTGAGTCCTCAGAGAGCGTTATGATGGTTGTTTCCTATGAAATACAGAGGCACGAGGTGGCGTGTTTTTAGGACTTAGTCTCATGATATTGCACTGTCACCCCCAGAGTTACCAAACACCAACTGAACCGTGGTAACTGATGACATATTTCTGCTGTCAGTCTACTGCAAGTGCGTGAGAAACCACGTTCGTTCTGACCCACTTTCATCCCTAAGATACAGCTTTCCATGCTGACCATGGGGTACGCACACATGCAAGGCTGATTCTCACAGCTCAGCTGATGCAGGATAATGGCTTGACTCAGGCACACACTCCCTGGTGTGGCTGAAACCTCAGACACCTCAGCCATGCCTCTCCCTGGGAAGGATGTTTGCTGCCTGTCTTTGTGCATCCCCTCTCCCACCCAGGGCATAGTACATCCCACGGGATCAGCCAGGCATCTTCCCACCTGCTGGCAGAGGCTTTCAGTAACCGAGAGGTGATTAAGGGAAATGAAGTTTTCCTTCAGCAGTGAAGGCAGCGGAAGGCAGGTATCCTGTTTCCCAGCTGCATGTTATAACCCTGGAGTGTTAAACAGGGGACTCCCAGCTGTAAAAAAGAGAGCAAGTCCAAAGATTGTTCTTGGAAAGCAAGCAGCACCAACAGAGCAAGAGATCCTTAATCAGTTCATCAATTACCAAACTTCTTATCCAAATAAAAACAACTTACTGTATAATATTGAAACGTTGACATAGAAACAGCAGCCTAGACCTCTGCCCACCCAGGTGAGTGCCCCAGCCAGCGTGCACAGCGAGCCTGCTCTGGGCTGTGTGTGCTCCCTTGAGACCAATGCATATTTTAACAGGGAGACTGGACTAGTTGCAGCTGGGAAAGCTGCATCACACATTTTATCACCTACTTGCTTATCAAAGCAGTTGTAGAAGACAGATAGAGAAAAGATAAAAAAAACCACTGTGCAAGCTCATAAGAAGTTATGTGATTTGTATGGTGAAGATGCCTCAAAACTATGGCAGTGTCAGGATTGGTTTGCTAAATTTCATTCCAGAGATTTTGATGTTAAAGATGTACCACACTCATGAAGGCAAATCGAAACTGATAACAACAAAATAAAGACACTGATGGACTCCAAGCGGTGTTTAATGACATGAGAGATTGCTGATAATCTTAACATATCAAAATCAAATGTTGAAAACCATTTAAAACAACTTGGATACTTCAGGAATCTTGATATTTGGGTACCACACAGCCAAAGACATTCATCTCACTAAGTATGTTGGCATCTTCAATGCTCTCTGGAAATACGAAGAAATCATGATAACAGTATGATAACTGTGTGATAACAGGAAATGAAAAACGGATCATCTACAACAATGATGAACGAAAAAGATCATGGAGTAAGTATGATGAACCAGCTCAAAGCAGATATGCACCAAAGGTCAGTCTGCTGGGATTTCAAAGGTATTGTGTATTTTGCATTGCTTCCAAGGAACCAAGCCATTAATTCAGACATGTGCTGTCATCAACTGAATAAATTAAATGATGTCATCAAATAGAAGTGTCCAGAACTGGTGAATAGCAAAGGTGTTGTGTTTCTCCATTATAACAGTGGACCCCACACAAGTTTGGTCACTTGTCAAATATTGTTGCAGCTTGAATGGGATGTGTTACCACATCTACCATATTTGCCAGACCTGGTGCCATAAGAATACCATTTGTTTCGTTCTTTACAAAATACCTTGAATGGTTAAACCTTCACTGATGATGAGGATAGCAAATCATTCTTGGAATGCTATTTTGTCTAAAAAGATAAAAACTTCTTTAAGGGTGGAAACGTGAAGTTGCCTGAAAGATGGCAAAAGGTAATTGATCGAAATGGACAATATATTGTTTAATAAGGGTTTTTTTTTCCCCCCCATGAAAAATTTTCCTTTCATTTACCCTGAAAATAAAACCAAACAGAATTACTTTTTGGCCTAGCCAATGAAAACAACACCCAGTCATCACTCGCTTCAGTTGCAGTCAGTTCAGGTTGCTGTCCCAGCAGATGACTGTTCGTGGTTTTTGTCATGTTGGGTTTTTGCCCGCATGGCAAGTCACATCAGCTCAACAGAGCCCAAGGCAAACACCAGCAGTAGGCAGGTGGGGGTTGAAATGGCAGGGAGTGGAGCACTCCCTCATTTAGTGAACACAATTAGCTGCTAGAAAAGTTCAATACATGTCATGCCTATTTCCATTCATGGCTTTCAAACTTTGATGACTTTGGTGTTACATTATTCTCTAACTGGTCCAAGAAGGTGTCAGGTGGTCTTCTCAGCCATAGGAATGAGATGTAACCAAGAAAGGACAGAGTTTGAAACAGCACAGGAGGACCCCTTTTAAAAGCAGTGATCCATCTCTAAAATTAAATTATTTGCAAAAACTTCTCTTCTGGACAATACATAGCTGGTTTTAGAGTCAAGGTAGGAGCTATTTCCCTACTGGGGAAGAAATTATTAATTTCTTAAGGATTCAGGGTGGCCGTATGGCCCTGGTGCTGGCAGATGCAGACACAGGAGCACAGGAGCTGCAGCCATGGTCCATCCCATCCTGTCCATCCCATCCCAACAGCAGACAGAGAGTTGGCTTTAGACATTACGAGATCCCCTGCATTGCACAGAGGTCACATAATGAATGTGCCTCATTAGGATTCCTCTTAAACCCCAAATGCTGTGAGCTGCTGAAAACATGCTAGCATACCTGTGAGCAGTAACCAGGGGTAGATTTACAGCAAGAGACTGGGAGGGCAATAGTCCTGGGACACCCAGCCTGGCTCACAAGATGGAGAAACCAGTGTGCAGCCTCCCCCAGCACGCACAGCTGCACCCAGCTTTACCAGCATCTCCTGTAACCCAGGAAAGTGTTCTTACAAAGCACAATCTCTTCAAACATTACTTATTGCCCTGCTCTGTGGATGTTTGTGTACTATGTGTACTACTTGAAAGGAGGTTGTAGAGAGGTGAGTGTGGGTCTCTTCTCACAAGTTAAAACCCGTAAGACAAGAGGAAATGGCATGAAGTTATGCCAGGGGAGATTTAGGTTAGACATTAGGAAAAACTTCTACACCGAAAGGGTTATTGAAGACTGGAACAGGCTTCTCAGGGAAGTGGTGGAATCACCATCCTTGGATGTATTTAAAAGCCATCTAGATATGGTGCTCAGGAACATGGTTTAGAAGTGGGCATGGTAGAGGCAGTTTATGGTTGGACTTGATGATCTTAAAGGCCTTTTCCAACCATAACGATTCTATGATTCTATGTGGAAAAGTATTTCCTATGGCTTGGAATATTCTGTGGCTTTCTGTGACTATCCTTATTTTCATGGGTGGGAAACAAGGACAACAGCTGCCCTTGTCCTACCTTTCCTATAGTAATGGTTTTCAGCCTTTATACCCCAAGAAACGAAAGGGGCAAAGAGCAGAGAGCTCAACTGTGCAGTCAGTCAGCAGGGAGTAGCTTAATTTGCATTGTCATGGACCTCTAAAGGTCCTTTAGTGGATCTCAAGCAGTGTGTGTCTGAGTCTTTTTAGACTACTTATTATTTTGTCTCCTTTTTTACATCTCCTTTTTATTTGCCTCATCTCTAAGGGAAACAACTCCAACCTTATCGATCTACCTTCATATGAGAGTTTTCCTCTGCTCCACTCACATTTGTCACCTTTCCCTGAACCTTTCTTAATTCTCTTGTTATTACTTCGAGCAGAGATGGATGGAACAGCAGGAGCAGATGCAGCTCTCCAGCCCCACGACTTGCGAACAGCAGAAAAGCAGGTCAAGGCTAGACTGAACTCTGGAGCAGCTCTAGCGAGGTCAGTGGAGTTACCTCAGGAATGAGGGTACTCCTCTGCAGTTGAGTTTCTTGCCAAATTCTGTTTCCTTGGCATTGCTTAGGCTATGAAAAGCAACTGTTGCTGATGATAGATTGTCCATAGTGCATGCAACTGAAGTCATGTCAAACATATTTTAGCCAGAAACATGGATACACATAAGCCATATTGAGCAGTTTAGCAAACTCATGCCTAAACCTGTCTGCACAGAATTGCAACACCTGACCAGAGAAATGAACTGGCCATCTCAGACTTCTATTCAGATCACTGCCAAAAATGAAGGGACAAAAAACACACTGCCAATTAATTAGAGATCTTCCTTTTGTTCCCATGGCTTACATTCAGTGCTGTCTAATAGAGTTTCTATCTTCTCATTCTACATACAGAGATGTTTCCTTGGTTTTATTTTTACTAAATCCTTCAGTTTGATGCATCAATCAATACCATAAATTAATAATGTGGCACTCAGGATACGCTGCTTTTCACTTCCATTTCAAATTGTCTTGTTTTGGCATTATGCTCGAGAATAAATAGGAGACCTTGATTTTCTATAACATTTATTATTTTGTGCATCTTCCACTCCATTATGACTCAGTTCATACATTTACTTTTTTATCTGCTCTCTGAATCAAGCAGCTGTGGTCCCTCTATCTTTCTTGATACAAAAGTATTTCCAGGCTTTTTTTTGATCATTGGTGTGGCAAGACTCTGCTTTGTCCAGCTACTATGTGACATAAAGGAAGCATGATGCACTGCAAACAACCTCCTATTAAGTATAATAATGAGTTATCATTGTGTGTGTTCTTGGGCTTCAGTGACGTTCAACCAGGCATACAAATTTGGACCAGTATGTTGAGTGGTGCCATCCTTCCTACCTCCCCATAGCCCTGGCAGTGCTCTATCTAATCCCATGGCAGCAGACAGCAGTTCTTCCAGTCCATCTGAGCTCCTGGGGCCCTTTTCATTCATCAGTCCAAGAGCACTGTAAAGAAAAAGTAAGATGGAGGCACAATCAGATGGAGTGAATTGAGCTGAACCACAGAACAGGGCAATGCTGGAATAACTCGTCACTGGTCTATCTCACAGCAACACCTTCATGCCCCAGGCCTGCAAGATCTTCCCTCAGGCAGAAGCTTTTGACTTGGCATTGACTATAATTGCTTTCTGCATTAAGGATGCATAGTGCAATATAGTGATTTGTATTCTGAAGACATCCGTAGAGGCAGTACTAATAGAGAAGTAACCAGCAAAAGCCAAAACAGATGCCTGGTGATATGCATGTTGGTGCTGAGCTCAGAGAGGTTTCCACAGTCTTGAATTTCTTCATCAAGAACCAAACCAAAAGGCTGACAGTAGCCCAGTTTCATGAAAGTGATCCAGGTTTTATGAACTCCTGCAGACAGCCTACTCTCCAGCTGTAACCACTGCCCCCATGCAAGCACTGCCCCTCTGTCCTACCTGTACCAAAGCACCCACATCCTTCTCCACCATAGGGCTGGGCCAAGCTGGGTGCAGGAGCTGCCCTCCTTTACTGCAACAGAGAGCAAAGGGCTGCAGAGACACAACCCGCCAGTTCCCAGCTGGACTCTGCCGAATAAAAGCGTGTCACAGATCTCTGTAAGATTTGCAGTCATACCCAGCCAAAGGGATATTCATGAATTCTCACTTTAAATCCTATTCCATTTAAAAAATGCTGTCCCCTTGAGATTTTTTTTCAGTACTTGCAAACCTGCCAGGTTTTTTAACATATAAATAGGAGCATTTAGTAAGAAAACAGGGACATGATTCTAACTCTACCAAAATACATCTGATAGAAAGAGCTTTTAGGAGAAAAAAGAATTGAAAAGATTCACTGCTTTTAAAGAATGGTTAAAACCCATCTTTCATTAGAGCAAGGCCTAGGAGGAATGGCTTTGATCCCTCAATATCAGAGCAAAGGCAGTTAATACCTACTTCTAGAGTAGCAGCATTAGCTTTTGTACAGAATTCTTTAAATGACTTCTAGGGCCATTAAAGTCAATCATAAAACACCACTGCGTTTACCTAACCAGAATTTCCCCAGCAGATCAGTCCACAAAAGGCTTTAGATGTTGCAATATCAAGTGTTGCAATTCTGCACTTTTGGCACTTTCAACTAGCTTCATCACACTAACTTTGGGAAACTTAGCTAGGAACAAAAAACTTACTAGGCTCCTCTGAATTCAATGGACAACTCCAGGCAATATTTTAGGCTGACTGTTACATGGGATGAATCCAAGATCTTGATCCCCACAGACACAACCAGCTCTGGGTTATGCACCTAGGCTTCCTGTTGAATACATGGAGATATCCCTCTGAATGGGATCTAGGAAAGCCACCAGAAGGAATGGGGCACCCCTGGCACTAAGGGGCTGGGGGTAAAAGCCTCTTCTCCCTCAGCCCCAGGAAGCTGCTGATGTGACCTTCCAGTTTTCCTCATTTTCAAAGAGCAGCAAGGATACCCATCCAGGTTTGTGGGAGCCTTGGCCATTCTTCTCTGCCCAAGGCAATTTTAACCTAGATCTTGCTGTGGCCACCAGCATATAACTGGATGATGCTTTCCCAGTTTCTTCCAGTAAATTGTTCCAGTTTTAATGAAAAGATTACATGCCTGTTGGGCTACAAAGCCAGAAGATTACTCTCTAATTGGAGCAGGAATGGAAGAGGACTCCATTCTGGCTTCTGCTTTCATGATTATTCAGTTCTTTGATATGAAACACTAACTGGAGAAGAAATCAAAACCTTGATCTGATAGAAGAAATGATCATGTTTAGTGGATATCTGAAAATATCTGATACCTAGTTATGCTCAGCAATGAGACTGCATTGGTCATGTTTCCAGCCTATCATTGAAGAAATTAAGGACTTTACTGGCAGAAATGTAGGTGCCTAGAGACTTGAGATCCTGCCAGGGTCAGCTAGCAACAGGGACAAGATTTTAAGTATTGAATTATGGTTTGCCATCCCCATATGCATGTAAGATGTGCTAGAGATACCACTGCTTCCAGCTTTCTCTACAACATGAACCTTGCAGGGAAGTTCAATGGCTGCAAAGAAAGAGCACAATCTGGACTCATGCAGTCTTGTTTTCTCTCCCATATGTAGATGGAGGCATACATGCAGCACACTACCATTAATAATTAAAAATTCTATAACTATGTAATCTTTGAACGATAGAAGGAATGAGCTGACCTGCTGTCTACATACCACTCACCATGGAATATTGCGATAGTGTGTTTGCCAAATAAGATAAATAAATACGGTTTTATCTAGTGGTCCATGAAATAAAGCTTACAGTGGGTAGATCTGTTTTAAAAACATAAATACACTACTAGAAGACAAGAGTGTGTCACCTACGTGACACCTAAGGTTGTGCATAAGACTGGGATGAGGCTAGACAAAATTATATGAAGATCACCACTGAAGGGAATGGAAAGTTATGTATTTTAAGCAAGGAGGCAGCCCAAGCAAAATGAAACATCAACATAAAACAAACAAAAAAATTGGGCAGGATTAAATAAAAAACAAAACAACAAGAACACAGAAAACAGAAAAATTGTAGAAGAGAAGAAGAGCCATCAAGGTCATTAGCTGACAAAAGAAATCTTTGAAAAGCATTTTCATGCATTTGTGCACTGGAAAAGAACAGTATTCGGTTCATTTACATGTACAGGGTATATTTTTCTGATTGCAGAGCACGACAAAATGCTGTTGTGCAAAATATTCCTTATTTTATAAAGCTCTCATAGAAACTACACACATACTTAATATGTATATAAACTTTCTTTATAATAAAATAACTCATTCCGTAACTTCACAATGAAAATGAAAACTATCTGGCTTTCAATAATGAAGAGGAGAATCAGATTCAGGTTAATGAGAAGATTTGTCCGATTAACCTTCTCCACAGTCAATGGCTTGTAATGGTCCATCAGTCATCCATGCCTAAGTAGTGTTGCTAAATGAATTCAACCCATGCCCAAGCAAGTATTTATGGAAACGATCATAGGCCACCAAAAATCTGGATCACTTGTTAGTCAATGAACATCAGGAAAACCATGCTTAGAGCATTAAAACACCGAAAGATGCACCCTGCCTGATCACATTATTAGAGTTTACAGTCTAACTGGTATTATATAGCCATGTGAGAATTGAATCACATGAGAAAAAAGTGTCACAAACAATAGAAAACCCCTAGAGATTTTGACTTCTTAATAAAAAAAGAATTCTGCGTTGTAGTGACTGAAAGATATAAGTGCTTAGCAATTTGAAAATTACTTTCCTGTATGTAAAATTAGTTGTTGGTCTTAATCCATCTAGCAGCAGTGAGAAGGTATTATTAAACCCTCTTGTGCTCTGATGGAAGAAGAGCTGGAGTTTGGGACGCCAAAATGAGGAGGTAAGATAGACTTCACTGACTCTGTTAATGCTGTGGTTAAATTGTCCCTATAGAACAGTGTGTGGAAATTCTCTTTTCCACTGCCTTCCCAGTACCTGTTACATAAATACATAAATACAAGTGTTGTTTTTCTGAAGATATCAAGTAAATACCTGAAATGTCATTAACTCTTCTTTAAAAAATAAACACAAAACCAAAACCACAATGTGCGAGTGGAACCCAGATGTTGGTCCATAGTCTTTCAGGTACTCAAAGGGGTCATTCTGTGAAAAGATGTGTAAAACCACTTAGGATTGTTGTTGCCATGCTTGAGGCTATAAATCAGGCACTAGCTGCCACTAGGACTTCCTGTGGGAGGACTAGTACATAATATTTTTATAGGTTTTGTTGAAACTTTCCTTGAAACACATGGCATTGGCCGCTACGCAAGGAATGGTAATGTACTCATTAGACCAGTGGTGTGTTAAAATACGGCAGTTCTTCTGTTTCTGTGATAATTAATAGAGCAAGGACAACAATTCATTTCTAGTAATTTATTGGATAACTGTTGATTTTTCTCTTTATGAACTGTCACAGACAAAGGTCCAAACTTTCAAATATGGCTATTATTCCAAATCAATTCTGATTCACTCTATAAAAACCTCCCAGAGATTAGATGGTTCATTATTTGAGGAAAAAAAAAAATGAGTGTGTGGACTGTGTTAGTAGGCTATATGTTGTTTCAGACTTCAGTCAGGCTCATATCTTCAAATAAATACCAAAGTACAAATTGAAAACATTGAATATTACAAATGAATATGTGATTAAAAACTAACTTTTTAAACAAATAACATAAATTATGCATTTTGTGCACAATTGTGATGCAAAGTTTCAAGAGATTAAGTCCTTATAAAATCAAATTGTAGTATGCATTGAATTTCAAGTGCCAGATATTCAGCCCTGAGAACTTTTTTTGACAATTCTGTCTTTTCCATAAGACTAGCCAAAGGACATGCTCTGCCTCTCACCCTGCATCGTTGTGCTCTGTAAGGGGAGATTTTTGCCTTCGGTGTCAGGGATACACCCGCCTCACCCATGGCCCCATAGGTCTACCAGCTCTGCAGAGGGAAGGATCTGTCCAGCAACTTGGTTCTACAGCACTACTTTCTTAATTATGTTTTGCTAATTATGTTATTGACCTTCCTCTGAGGAAGTTCCTCTCTTGCGAGAACAGTATTAACTCAATTAATTTAAAAATGGAAGGTGTTTCTTCTTTTTTTTAGCAGAGCGGAGAGCGTTCTAAAAATGGCATGGAAAGGAAGGATACCAGAGCACAAATACCTCTGCTGCCTACATTTGGCCATCTCAGACTAATGTAAATTATTCTTTCTCATTACTGAAAGTATAGTTTGTGAGCAAAAATGGGCAAAATACCTCTTTACCATAATAATCAGGAAATAATATGTGTCTAATGTAGGTCATTGCTTCACTTAGTCTAAGCCACTATGAACAGAATATTGTTCTTCATTTACAACATGAAAAGAAAGAAAAATATTTGATCAACATAAACAACATACAGGACAAATCGCCAGGAGGCAGGTAAAGAATATGTCATGGCAAGTAAAAGGTAAAATTCTAAGAAGGCAGGCCAGAAAAACGTTTTGAGAGACAACTGGCTAAAGGAATCCAAAGAAGTAGTCAAACCTTTCTCAAACACTGCTGCAAGATGGTAGCCTGCCAGGTAATCAATAAGGCCCACAGGGCTTCCAGAAAGAGAAATGCTAAGTGGACTCAGATACCACCAAAGAAGATCTCAGGGAGATTCCTATCACATGGGCTTTCCTGGTGAGCAGAAGTAGGAGCAGCTCAAAGGGAATAGGGGAAGATTTAGGACAGATCAATAAAATAGGTAGTAATGAATCAGTAGGATCATATTGTATTTCCCCAGGACTGTAAAAGGGCTGCTAACTGCAGTGCTGCACAACCCACCACTTAAAAGATCCTAAGGGAATAAAAAGGCAGATGTGATCCCAGTTTTGGAAAAGAAAATTAGAAAATGTCCAGAAATCTACAGTCCAGTAATTCTGATTTGGGAACACTGACCTGGGAAACCTATGATAAAGTATAGACTAAGAGACACTGGGTAAGCATTATACAATCGGAAAAAAAATACTATGATTTCCGTAGGGAGAAATTCTTACATCATAAATCCACTGAGCTCCTTAGAAAGAGTCAGTGAAAGCACAGACTGTGGTGATGCAGTCAATATAGCACACTTGTGCTTCTGAAAAGGTTTTGACAAGATCCCTCCCAAAAGGTTTTGAAATAAATAAAGCTCTTGTATTCAAAAAGAAAGGATAGGAACAAAAGGTAATTTTTGTAAAAAAAGGGAGATTTCCAGAGGAGTCTTACCAGCATCTATGAAGCTGTGTTCTCCATTTACCCATAAATCATCTGAGTGAATAGCAGCGTGATAGAGTTTGTTGATGATACAGAATAGTTTAGGACAATATAAACAAAAGCTGACTGCAGTGTGACAGAGACAGCTGCCAATAAGACACACGTGGGCTTCATCCTACCTAACCACAGACATCTACAACATCACTGTTAGAGAAACCACCTGAGGCTCCTTTTGTACTCAGTGGAGACAAACAGACACTTTTAAGGCTTGATTCCCTTGGTCTGTGTGGGATATATACATTAGAATCAGAGAAATCACAACCCTGGAGATGCCTCTTTCTCTCTGCTGCCTATAACAGGAGCACATGATGACTGGCTCAGATGCCATTCTCCACATTTAGTCTGACGAACACACTCCGAGTATGCAGACAAAATTCAATGTCAATAAATGTAAAGTAAAGAATATGGAGGGAAACAACTTTAACTAGACATATATAACTTAATGGATTTTAAATTGGCTATTACTGTTCAGAAAAGAGAGCTGTTGGTAAGTCTGTGGGAAGCTCTCAGTTCCCTGTTAACAGCGGTCAGAAAGATACACGATTTTGTCAAGTGTCAGAGATGTGGGGACTCCAAGTGCATAGCAACACAAGTACCATTTAGAACACGTCAGACATGAGTTTTATTAACCATGATCACAGGGAGAAAATATTTGGACAGCATCGCCCTCTCTGCTCCCCTGTACTCTGCCAAGTGATTGCAGAGATCCAGCCTTTAGACTGTGTCGGTATATAGGAAACGAATAAAATACAAACCAGAAATTAAATTATGGCATTGTGTAGATGGTATGAATTTATCCTGCCCTACTGGCGACAGTTCAGGTCCCATCATTTCCAGAATCATTGTATAAATGGTACAGGTGTAGGAGGAGGAACGGTCCAAAGGTTGGAACACCATCTGAATGGGGAAAATTAAACAAGCAGGATTCATTATATGGAAAAGAAATGTTTAAGGTCAATAAAATCAGGAGTGGTGTGGAAAAGATGCTTGATTATTCAATTTTTGTTGTAATTCTACCAACGTAAATGGAGGGAAGAAACCACGTCTCAGAACTGACTTGTCATCACAGGCATGTTTGCAAAAGCATCAGTCTGAACCTAAAGCAGTGAAAGCCATGAAACATCATACTGCACTGCAGCCAGCTCCAAGGAGGTGGTGGGTGGGTGGGAACAGCAGAAGGAAGATGTTCAAGGGCAACTTTTAGGGGAAACCATAGTTGAGAGGACAAACAAAAAGCTAAAACAAGGGTCATCACACCCCATGCAACACATGAGAGAGGCTGAGCAGTGAAGGATTCAGAGAGCTGAGAGAAACATAAAGCTTGGAGAAACCCCGTGCGTAATGGAAGGTAAGTCAAATAAACATGTGGTTTCTTAAACCTTTCTTGATCCTCTAACAGCACAGTGTCTAAGTAGAAAGACAGCATACTTGCTGGGCTGTTGGCTGTGAATCCTGGTGAAGCATGTTCCCTTGCCATAGGCAGATTATCCAGAGCTGCCTTTAGCACAAGGCCAGTGAGTAATCGCCTGGTGTGTTATTTAAGGGACAAAGTCGAAAAAGGGTCCTAACAATGCACAATGAAACAGAAAACTGTGGCAGAGGGTAGCAGACACTGAAATACTAGTAGATGTGACAGATTGATAACAACTGTGATCCTTCCACAGCAAGCAACCTCAGAAAAACTTTGCAAAACTGAATTATATTTAATACCTAGCATACATTATATAAATAGATGATGTTTTTAACAGTCTGGCATCTGGGAAAATGTCTAAGCTGCTGATTGAAGATCGATTCTTAAGAACTGCCAAAACTGCAAATCCAATAATGCACAACAAAAAATTGTGAATTACCAGTTTCCGTATTGGAGACCTTCCAAACATAGGTAAGACTATGAAAAATGGCAGTAGGAAAATTAAAAAAAAGTAGAAATCTTCTTCCTTGTCCTTCTCAATGGGTATATGACATCTCCATGCAGGAATGGAAGCAGATGTGCTTCTAGCTGTTCCAATTACTGAGAAATGCATCAGGTTATATCGTGTCCTGCATGAAAGAAAATAAAAGAGCCAACTTAATAATGAACAGACCTGTACTAATGTGGGGTTAAACAGAGCATTGAAACTACAACCTTTGCAGAGTTTGGAGAAATGCAGAGGGAATCCTTCTTGCACAAAAGAGAGCTCAATTTTCCTTATGAAACCTTGCAGTAATACTTGCTTCTGGGGCAGGGGAACAGCAGTGGCACTGTCTGTGGTGGCTCCTCTTCCTCTGGACCCCACCACACCACAGCTGACTTTGAAACTTAAGCTCACAGGCAGGGGTTTTGCCCAGTCCCTCCATGGGGACACAGAGCACAGAGTCTCTGCATTTTTATATTTTTTGGCCTCTCCCTTGATCAAAAAACTCATGCTGGATGGTCTAAACCTTTGTGGTTAACAGCTTATTTAAGAAAATATTGATTTTTTTTCCTCATGCTTTAGGAAATAGGAACTTCAAGCACTTTGATGGAGTACTGTAGTTTCCTCAAACTCTTTTAAAGGTCTAACAGAAAGTCTAAATCCTAAACTGAATGTTTCTAATTAAATTATATACACATTTCCTACAAGTCTTGTAGAAATAATGTATGCTCACCAAGATCGCCGATGAAAGAGAACATCACAACTTTTCCAATTTCTCCAGAGGTAAAGGTCCATCTACAGCTACATATGGAAAAATGGCTAAGGAAAATACCCTCACAAAAAAACAGAGGAACGAAGCAATAAAATCTGCAATAGGTACTTGCTAACTAAAACCAAACAAAGTGGAAACTAAATGGTATGTATTTCTTGAAGGAAAAAAAAGTAACACATGTAATTTGGATAGTATTAAGAAAGTGCAATTAGATGATATATAAAAGAAATGTGTGTATTATTTACTTTTAACTAATGATTTATAAATTTAGTATCAGATATGAAGATGTACTATGAACTAAGGTATATAAATTTGATTTCTCTCTTTGAAAACAGAAACCATCAATATTTTTTAACTATTGACATCTATAGAGAAAAATTTCTAAAATACCCAGTGTTCCTATTACTATTTATTAGTAATAGTATTAATACTATTTTTATAGTTAAAATAGACTCATATTAAAGAGTACATTTTGTTGATGATACATAGGGATTGCAACTCCGAACTGATAAATTCTGAAACTAAATATCATAATCTGAAATACTGCCTGCACAAAGCATTTTAAATATTTGTCAAGTTATTTCACTAATAAGTTTGTAATGTAATGTTTCACATAAAAATGTATTTGAAATCTCATTCTACCTTTTTTTTCCCATATGAATTACCTGGAATAAAAAGGGAATTTATTTTTTTTTCTTAAAACTACTGGAACATTTTTGTACCATCTTAAACCTTTCAACAGAGTATCAAAGAGACTGAACATATGCCAAAGCCTTTCTGAATCAGGATTTTGAGTTTGCCCAGTGAAAAACATTTGGCTGCATAGTGGTTTTAACCAGCTTTCAATTTCTATCACTCAAGTAGGAATAAAGGGGCTCTTGGTTAGGAGAGCTCAGTCTTCAGCCATCTTTAAACTCTGTTAAAATTTGAGATAAACATTAGTTCGGTGCACATAACTGAAATAATTTATGAGTGTAATCTACACACTAATGCCAACTTAAATCAGCTGAGGATCCAGTCAGAAACATTGTCCAGAGCACTCACAGCAACCTTACACAGATTGCCTGTCTCCATATTTTCAGTATAGTCTGTAAGAGATTATGCTGGAGAAAGTCCTAGGTAAATGCTGTTATCTCCTGCATGTTATCTGCATTGGCAAAACTAATGCTTCATGTTTTTATCTTTTTAACTTTACAAAATTATGGCTTGCAGCCATTAGCAGAGAAGTCTGGATAGATAAGAGAAAAAGGTCTAGAGCATTAGAGTACTAAATAATACTAAAATAATGTGCTAAATGGTTAAACCAAAGCAAAGTGAAAAGTCTTCAGACTATTAATGCTACTGCCAAAGGAAATGTCCATCAGCTTTGGTAAGGATCTTCAGGTTACTCCTCTTACTGTGATGTGAAAATAGCCAGAAAAAGAACTATGCCTCTATGTGGTGTGCTACAGCAATGGAGCTATAGAAAACAAAAGGCTTCATTTGTGGAAGAGAAAACATGAATGTTGATTTACTTTACTACACTACTTAGAAAAAAGATTACATAATGTAGGACTCTTCTTTAAACTGAAAATTTAGAGGAACTGAGGAAGTTTCACATCAGTTCTCTCTATCCACAAATTACCAATGTGTCTGGCAGCCAAAACTTCTGCTCAAACTCAAAACTAAGAAAAAAAGTTAGTTAGACATAAATTATTACAGACTTGAGGAAACTTCTCTAGATTTTCCAAAGCCTAGACTGTAACCAAACATCGCCAAGGAAAGAATCAATAGCCTGGCTTTGTTTCCCTTTGCTGTTTTAATCTCAATCACCATTATTTGCCACCATAAGGAAAAGACATTGTCCCATCCCAGCTATATTTAGAATAATAAATTTGGTTGTGGGGTTTTATGTTTACAGGAGAGAGGATGGCTCTGAACTGAATTACCAGGAGTTACCCTCAAAGTTCTAACCTGAGAAATTAAAATTATTAGTGGACCTGGCTTCCTAGTAAAAGTGTAAAATGTAACTTGACCAGCTCCATAGAGAAAAAAATGGAAAGTAGCTACTTTGCCACATGCTGTATCATAAACCTCACACGTCAGTGCAGAGAGTTGTGGGGGACATTGGTCCGTGACACGCTGCTTCATCACCCATGTCATCTGCTGCATACTGAAGCTCTACCTTCATGTGAAGAAATAATTTTCTGGCACAGATTTGTAAAACTTTTGCTCCTAAGGTCACTAAAGCCAAGGCAAAAATGCCCCAAAATCCCACTGACTGCACCAAGGGCAATATTTTAAGATGGCCTTATGGTCTGCAAGAGCCCTGGCTCAGAGGAGGCATTGTGTCCTGATGTTGGCAAGGCAATGGTACTGCTTCCTGCCCCACATCCTATGCAGAGGCAAAGGATGGTGGCATGAAGGGCACAACCCCAGCTTCTGAAGGCAAAAGGCAACCAGGACAGCGAGCAGGACACCGCTTTGGTAGAATGTCCATAGCCCAGGGGGCAAATGCCAGGATGGACTGCACTCTGGGGCTAAACACTCCAGTGTCCACATCCTGCCTCTCTCTGACAATCTCCAGTTCCTCCTCCAAAACATTCCACATGAATTCCTGAGTGACAGGGACTACCACAATGGGACAGTTGCCTTGACACAAGATGCGGGGAGCCCTCTTTGTACATAAAACTTAAAAGGCCTGGGTGAAGGCCATTCCTGACATCTTTCTCCCACTCTCATTTCCAAATGCAGCAAGAGAGTCCCTCCCGTCTTTCCAGCTGATGAAATATAGCTGATGTAAAATGTTAGCTAACCACATTTAGCAAATGGAGATAATAAAATAAAAATGAAACTATACTTACTAAAGAAACACAGTTTCCAAAACACAGACATTGACTAAAGACTGTGTTTTGCTTAAGAGTTTGCCAGGAGATCTGTGGACTGTTTTGTAAACAGTTCTCAAAATGGTGTTTGTGGAAGAACACATGGGATGGGGATAAGAGGCAGATGGACATCTGAAATGTATCCCAAGAAAAGTTCATCAGGAAAGAAAACGCTTGAGAACCGCTTTGATGGGGATCTACAAGAGCTGTGTACTTTGGAAAGGAGAATGGGGAATCATTCATTGTTTTCCATTGTTTCCTGTTACACAGGAGCTCAGGGACAGCCTCAACCTTATGTTTAAAAACAAACAAAAGGAAGCATTTTTCTGACATAACACACAATTTAATTGTGTAATTTATTGTTACCAAAGTTATAAATGAGCTCTAAAGGAAATTAGATGAGTTTATAAAGGACGGGATTACCAGGACAGTTCAGCAGCATGGTTTGGTGAAATCTGCAGCCTTGACATTCTAAATCCAGTGACTGCTGAAGATGAGGTGTCCTGGGGTACCAGATGGCGTTCCACACAAGAGCATCCTTCATTTGTATTCTTTCTAATACTTAAACCCTAGGCATCCTGAATTGATCACTATTAGATTCAGCATTATGTGACAGAGGCGTAATTTGACCTAATTGGTCGTTCTCACATTTCAGAAGAGAATCCATGGATCTTTTGGGGTTCTTTCTGGCCTTTCAATAGCTGAAAATCTCATGCAGTAAGCCAGAGTTTCAAATAGTCTGTTTTCCTTCCATTCTTTCCACTCTTTTCCTTTGACAGAAAATAAAGGTTTTCTTTTTTCTTTCTTCCTCTAATACATGAAATGGGTTCATGGTCAAACTCAGAGGTGGTTTGAAATACTGAGGACTGTTTCTTGAATGCTAACTTGTAAATCTTGCTCATCTTTTTATAATTTCAACCCCTGTTTTTAATGTTTTGCTTTGGAGCATGGGAAAGCTTCTTGATAGAGTTACTGGGTGAGCCAAGCAGAGTGATGCGCCTCAGCATCTGCTATTCACTGACAAGGAAGAGCCAGCTGGAGACATGATGGCCAGTGGCAGTCATGGTTGTAGTGACCAGTCAGTAGTGAGGTCTAAGATCCTGTGGGGAAAGAGGAAGGAGTGCAGCACAGTGCAGCCCCTGGACTCCAGATGAGCAGACTGCTTCTTGTTCAGGGAATGTGTAGGTTTGATCCCATGGGGCATCTCCAAAGATACTTAGGAGAGCTGTCAAGCCTTTAAGGATAGCATCCTCAAAGTACAGGCAGTGCCCACCTTGATATTCGGGGAGACAGGTGGGTGGAACAGGTCTGCTTCATGGCAGACCTCCAATGCAGAAAAGCAGCATACAGGTGGTGGAAGAAAGATGGGCTACAAAGGAGCAGTTTAGAAATGTTGCTCAGACAGTGATATCAGGAAACCCAAAGCTCAGCTGGAATTGAGGCAAGGGATGCCAAGGGCAACAAGAAGCTTCAGGCACTACATTAATGATAAAAGGCTGAACAACGAAAATGAGGGTCCGCTGCTGCCTGGGTAAGTCAATTGTGACAGCAGACACAGACAAGGGTGAGGTTCCCAGTATCTTCTTTGCTGTAGTCTTCAGGTACAAGATCTCTCAGGGTTCAAAGGGCAGAGCTGCCAGCAGTAGATGAGGGTCAAATCAGAGGGTATTTATGAGAACCTGACCCATACAAGTCCATGGGACCAGATGAGCTACATCCACAGTTGCTGGGAGAACTGTCTGATCCCCTTGCAAAGATGCTCTGTATTGTCTTTGGAAGGTCATGGAGATCAATGGGGGTCTCCAAAAACTGGAGAAGGGCAAATGTTTCATCTATCTTCAAAGAGGCATAAAGGTTAACCCAAGGAACTGCAGGCTGGTCAGCCTTACTTTGTCCCCTCAGGTAATCATTCAGAGAGTCTTCTTTAAGTACAATTCTGGGCATATGAAGGAGAAGAAGGTGGCTGGGAACACTCCTGGGCTGCATTAGCCAGTAGATTGAGGGAAAGAATTATCTCCCATTTCTCAGCAGTTGATACACCACATCTAGATACTGAGCCAAAAACCAAAATCGACAAAGCGGAGTGAGTTCAGCAGAGGCCTTCAGGAGGGTTGGGGGCTGGAGCACTTGCCCTGTGAGGGGAAGGTGAAGGAATTTACTTGGTCAGCCTGGAAAAGAGAAAGCTACAGGGGGACCCAATGGCAGCTCCCCAGTACCTATGGGGAGGTTAACAAGAAGATGGAGCTGGGCTCTTCACAGTGGTCCATGGCAGCAGAACAAGAGAGAATGGACAGAAATTGAAATAAGAGAGATTCATAACGGTTGAAAGGAAATACTTTTTCCCCATCAGGCAGTGGAAGTGGCTGTGCAGACTCCATCCCTGGAGGTTTTCAAGACTCAACTGGATAAAGACCTGAGCAACCTGATCTGGGCTTAGAGGTGACCCTGCTTTGAGTATGACGTTGGGCTAGAGATCTCCCGAGATCCTTTTCAGCCTGAATTATCCTATGAGCCTATGATACAATGATAGTAGTGATAATACTTCCTTTCACTCAGTGCTATAGATTTAATTATTTTTATGTCCTGGTGATTTTAGATTAATTGCTTTAGTTTTTCAAAGAAATACATATTGATGTGTACTTTTGTGTGAATTATGACTACTTCTACTGTCCTGAATTTTGAGCTATTAAACTTGAAGCCCTGCTACATAAGCACTGCTCGTATCAACTTTAATTGCTACTTCCAGTTACAGCAGTGTTCCCTGTTGCTGGAGTCTACTGCTAAGTCTCTGCTTTTGTAAGAGAAGGCAGCCATTGCCTGAATCCAGCAATTCAGGCTGATGGACCAGTGATGAGTGCAGCTCTGGTACCATGAACCTTCTGCTTCTCAGCACCCCATGTACCCCTCATGTGAGGAGACAGTGACCATGTAGAGTCAGGCACTATGAACCACACAGACCCTCTCCAGGAAGCTTTTGGGGGCAGCAGGAGCTTTTGCTAGTACAAAAAGGGGGTGTGTGCTGACTTCTAAGCTGTGGTGAGGGACCCAAGCCCTGTGCAGGGGAAGGGTGCTTCTCTGGATGAGATCTGTCCCTGCTCAGGCTTGAGAGCTACATACCATTTTTAAATGGCAAACTACACTCTGGAAAGACACTTATACATGAGCTTACTGTTTCAACTTCCCTACATAACTTTTTCTCAAATACGGAAACATGTAAGCGTCAGGTTATTCAAAGACTGAGAGTAAATTATTTCTTTTGTCATATTGCTCAGGCAATTTTATCTTTTTGAATTATATGGAAATAGGAGCAATTAGCTTTTAGACTATTGTTCCTTCTGTATATTTCAGCTGCCCATTTCCCATTCTTCTTTATAGGGCAGCTAACAGTAGATATTCTGTTCAGATAGATTTAGGAATTGGAATTCACAGAATACAAAATTGTGTTTTCCCTTTACATTTTCCCCACTTCTCAGACGGCTTCGTAGCACACATTTCATACCATACCTCTTCTGTTTCTTTCTTTCCATACTCCTAGAGCGGTATGCATGGGATTAGTTTCTAAAACATATAATTATTTAGCAAGCAGATAATGAGCTGTTGCATCACAGATGCAGGTTGTTAGTATTGTTCTTTGCATTCTTGAGATTTGTGACTAGGGATGTGTTCAATGATGTTTTCCTATTGCACCAAGCAACCTGTTAAAGGCTGACATCAGATGCATGCAAGTTTCCATCTTCTTGTGTAAGAAATGAGTTGCAAGAATCCACAAATTTCCTGGTAATTCAGTGAACGAAAACCTAATGTTTGCTGTGAGATTATATATAAAATTTTAATTATGTTTTAGGATTTTTTAAAATATATAATAGCTTGAGATCTCCTAGCAAAAAAGAAAACCTCTGGAGCACAAACTAGCCATAAAATGGTGAGATATTTTGTCCCTATGGGTAGTGCCCATATGTCTGGAAGTGTGCAAGTCCCAGGCTCAGCACCACAGTGAAAATGCAGGCTACAGCTTCCAGATCTCAGGCAGCCCATTCACCTTTCACATGAACCTCTTGTCTTTGCAAGATGAAAGCTCAAGGATCCCTGTCCCACTTTTTCATGCACAGCACAAAAAAAATTATTTTGATGCCAGACAGCTTGGAGAAGTGGTCTGTACAGCTGCGACCCCGTGCTTCGCCCCATTGTAGCACCACAACCCCATGGTTCTCCACAGTGCCGGGTAGCGTTTGACAGAAATACCCACTTTTGTGCAGAGACTTTCTTGTGCAGGAAATTTTCTGTTAGCAATTGAAGCCACATGGTACAGAAATCTTAAGAAAAAGTTAACCTCAAAGTGAAGGATGGTGGAAAAATTGTTAACAAATGCCATGTCAACAAATACAGTTAACTGCAGACTTTTGTTGCATAGGATTCTTCTTAGGAGGGGGATGGGAAGGAAGATTATTGCAAGATGTTCTAAGAAATTAATGTTGTCTTGAAATAAAAAGATCACTGCTGTGGAATTTGATCTCATTGTCTTGAAATCTGTGGTGGTATTGTACATAAGGAAAAGCTACTGTACATTTTTCCATAGTAAATCTGAATTTATTTAGACTAGAATATAAATAATATTCAAACTTGGTTAGACCAAGCTTGGTTAGAAATGTTTACAATTTTAGAAGAGAGAGACTGAGAATGATTATTGGTATCTATATTACTATATTATTGGTATATGTACACTGAACACATCTCTCTGCAGAAGCTTGCACAAAGCCTATGGGGCACCTGCACACAATCTGAACTGTTTTAAGAAATGAGATCCGGGCTTGGAAGGGGGTCATTTTGCAAACATGAATTTACCTGGTGTGCTCCCTTCATCTTTTCCCTCCCTGTCCCCTGAGGTTTCATCTTACAGCCGAATAGTGGTTTCCAGTTTATTTGTCTGCTGTGGCTTCCTGCCTGTCAGATGGTTACCCGTAACCTCTCGTACCATGCCCACTGCAACCTGTGGGATTCCCAGGTGGTCTCTCATGCAAGCACAAGGCAAGGTCCACACTGCTTACCTATTACAGAGAAGCCTACAAGAATATGTTATCATCATCTTTGCTAGAAAGCGCAACATCATTTTAATCATATTATTTGGTTTGGACTTCCTTTGCAATAACAGCAGGAGAAAGTCTCTTTCTTCAGGAGGAATTCTAGTTCCACTGAAGCCGTTAAGTATTATAAGTACCAGAGAGTTTTTGGGAAATTCTGTGGCACAGGGTAGATCTTTTGTGTACTGCCAAGTTAAGGCCAGAGTTATGATCTGGGCTCTATGAGATTTCTGAATGCATAAAACTTATTAAATTTATATTTTCTCCTTGTTTTTAATCCAACAGAATGGTGTTTTGTATGCCAATACAACTATATTTGGTATTGAATAAATCTTAGCATTATGATGATTAAACCATCAGGGTCTGAAAATAAATAACACAAATAAGATGATGAAGGAAAACAAGCTGAGGCATCAGTACTTGCTGACAGTACCTTTGTACATCAGAAACCACTGTAAATTTTCTCAGCGCTGTACGTCCATAGCTTCTTCAATTAAGTCATTCTAGAAATTATTACACAGTCCCTGACTGAGAAGGATAGAGGACATGAGGGAGCCACAGCACTTCTGGTTGTTATCTTCTCTAATGTATCCACGCTGCAGCTAATCATGAGACTTGCCACCCACCTTACATCTGGAAGAATAGATTTATGTATGAAAGACAAAGGCTTTAAATCAGTCAATATAAATCATGAATAGCTTCATTAAAATCAATGTATTCAGCCAGGGCAGTTTAGATAAGGCTCAGCCAAAAGAACTCTTAACTGTAATCCAGTCTCAGTACAGTGCTGCATGGTGGATCATAGCCTTACGGGTTTTAGACTGGGCACAGACTTAAAATAGACAAATTGTTGATAGGTTAATGGATATTCCTTTTCGTTGATACTTCCCTTCACATTAAGAGTTAGAGAAAAGGTTCAGGAGGGATGGCTGATTGTACACTGCTAATTCATAAAGGTAATATGGGCTATACAGTGCTTTATGTTGGTAAGCACACTGGAACCTCATTTTGGGTTCACTCTGCTCCCTACAGCTTGGAAGTGCTGTGAAACTACACAAAAAAACCCACACACAAACAGAAAACAACACTAAAAAGTATCTAGTGAGTTAGGTTATACAGAAGAAACTCGGTTTCTACAGCCTGGCAAAGAGAAGGCTCAGGGGAGACAAGATCACAGAATACAAATATCTTCAAAGAAAGAGGATTACTCACATTACCAGAGCATGACAAAACAAAAAGTAAGGGCTTCAAACTAGGGAACATCATATGGTGGAGTAATTAAGCCCTGAATGGAGCATGATGCCAATGAAGAAGGGGCCAAGAGGCAGGAACGAGGTCAGAGGACTTAAACCGATAGAGGAAGAGAGGATTACAAACATAATTAATTCAGTGTTTGGGAAGTTGTGGGATTAGGAGTAGGCAAAAGCAATATCCTTCCTCTCTCCATAGAAGAGCTCTGAGGCTTGCTGCACTCTGCCCACCAAGGCAAGACTTTCTTCTCTTCAGTGGTCTTCTCTGTGCAGGTAGTACTTGTCCAGGAAGAACCAACCTACCAAAGCATGGCCATCATGAGCCTGCACACTGCATTCAACTTCCTTGTGTGTCTGCACCTGCTGAGGTGCCCCAAGGGTGGAGATTTCTTGGTCTGATACAGCATCATGTTCACCCCAGGCAGGCATCAGAGTAGGAACCCCTCATTCTTTAACTTGCTGCCTCCACCGTGACTATTAGAAAAACAAAACAAAACAAAACAAAAAAGAAAAATCATTTAAATCTAGAGTAATGGTGGGCAAGGACTGGGATGCTCGCCTGTCAGAAGAGCTTGGTGACAAAAGGAGGGGGTGACCTGACCCACCCAGCCGCCACAGGCAGAAACCCAAGGGCAAAGCAGGGGTGACCACGCAATGTGGGATGGGGAACTTTCAGGCCAATAAAGCTGCAGGAGCTGGGAGGAAGCCCTGGACTGTGAACTCATGGTATACTCGTCCACTCCATGGACAACTTGCTCTCTCTCTAATTAATCTACAAACACATCTTGTTACCCAAGGTCCGAAAAAAGGGAAGTCATGAACGGCCACCTCCTGCCCCCAGGTCCTCCTGAGGCCAGGCAGGTGACACTGATAGCAAGACACTCGGGGTGCTTCAAATCCCAGGGCTCAGATTTTGGAACAGATTTCTCCTCAGTCCCTCACAACATGGGCTGCCTTTCTAGGAAGCTATGATCGAGCTTTTCCCTTTAACTTCCCAATCTTTTGTTAGAGTTAAAGGCTTTTTTATTACAATGTGCTATATAATAGTATTTAATTAGCTAATGGTTTTAACGTCTTATAAAATGTTAAGATTAATTCTATTTCTTTTCCTTTTATGAAGAACTCCAGATATGCACAAATGAAGCTCCATTTTAAAGGAAGAAGGAAGCATATTTTGAAACAAATAATAAAGACAGAGAAATCACTGCATTTGCAGACAAAGAAGAATGTCTAAATTAGTTGACAATACAGAGTCAGAAATAGTTATATGTCTGCAACTGCAATATATACTTTCCCCCACTGAGGCAATGTCAAAGGTGAAGATGAGTTCATTATAAAAATAATTTTCAACTTAAAATAACTGCTTATGCTTATTGGAAAAGGGCTGCGATCAAACAACAAAATGCCTTGGGAATATCAGAAGTAGAACATGGGTTCACACAAGAGACTATACCTTTCAGATACACATTAAAAAAATACCTTGTTCAGAATTTTTTTTAGTTAAGTCATTGGTTCTAAACCAGACATAAGTTTAAAATATTGCCATGAATTAAAAGATGTACTTGTGTTTTGGCTGAATAAAGAAAACTTCAGAAGGTGGCAAATTACCATACTCAAGAACTATTTCTAGAAAAGCAGTGCCTGATTAGTCCATATTTTAATCAAGTAAACAGAGGACAACCAACTCTATAAATAATATTGGGGTTTATGTCAGTAAAAATTAGCTGGATGCGATCTTTACAGTCTCAGTTGTTTTCAGATTAATTGGAATACATAATGAAAGTAATTACACTCTGATATTTTGGTGCATGTCTCAGTGTATCTTGGAAGGAGTCCAGCAAGTTGTCTGTCTATATCTGAGTTATAGAATAGTGATTTGTCATTTTAAATTGCTCCTTATGAGCAATAAGCATGGAGTATTTGTATAAATAGTAAATGTGTCTTGATTATTACCTTTCTGTGCCCCCCAAAAAGACGTCACTAAGAACAAAGTACTAAAAAAAAATTCCCATGTGATTTACTGCCAAGAAAGCTATTTTAGAAACTAAAAAGTGAAAATTGCTCTGATATTAAACATGTCTGTGTATATTACAGCCTGATTGTGTGCAAATTGTGTTACATGAATGGAAACATATTTGTGTTAAACATTTTTTGGATAAACAGCCTGTGTGCAAATTGTGTTACATGAATGGAAACATACTTGTGTTAAACATTTTTTGGATAAACAGCCTCTGCTATGTCAGGGAAGTAAGTCATCCTTTTTTAAATTTTTTTCCAGAATGTAGCAGAGCTGACAGAAGGGAAGTGTGAGAAAGGCTGATTTTAAGACTGAGTGAAATCAGGGCACGACCTTATGAAGAGAGTAATTCTTTACAGCCGTTTGGGTTTTCATGCACTATATAGGGTCTCTTCCACCTCATCCCTTTCAAAAAAAAAAAAAAGCAGGATAAGTGGTAAAATTGGAGATTCAGAGGCTACAGCCCTTGGATACCTATTTGGGGAAGGAAAAAACTCCTGAAGTCAACAGGAATATTTCCAATGGTTTCAGCAAGTGTTAGGTGAGGACGTGGAGGAGGGAACGCACTGGGAGAAGCACCAGGATGCTGGCAGGGGGAAGGAGGTGATAAGTGACAGTGATTTGGTGGGAGACTGCCATGGAGTAACCACGAGCAGGTTGGTGCTGCTTTCCAACCCTGTAAGTGTTCGTATGTCTCTTTTTTTTCCCTTGGAGGACATTTTCCCTGCAACATACATAACATTCACGAGGACTGAAATAGGGTTGGCAGCAACCAGCGCAGCAACAGACTCGGTATTTTAAAGCTAGCATGGTCAGTCCTGCCGCAGTAACTGCCCCACCATGGTGACCCGTGCTGTGAGATTAACCTTCCCAGGTCCCACCTTCATCCTGAGGAGGCTTTCCAACACTGCCGCTGTTGGCATCGCTCCCTCCCCAAAGATCTCGCCCTGGGCTGCTTGTGTGTCACATGCTGTGCCACTCTCTGAAGTGCTGTCATCCCTCTTTAGGCAAAGGGACTGCCTTTCATGCTGTTTGCAGGTCAGATAAGCACCCAGCATCACTGTAAAGGACCAGCAGGACTTTGACAGCATTTCCACTACAAGCAGATCCCGGCTGTACCCGCTGTACTCCTTCCCTAACCTCACTAAGACAAACCTAGGGGTGGTGTTACTCGGTCTAGGCCTTCATTTCACTGAGTCAAGCCATTCCCCTGTCTCATTCCAAGCCTCATTTGACCCATTTCATGAAGTGTGGCATTCACCAGTCACCTTCATGCTAACCAGGCAGTTGGGAAGGGACAATTGTAACTGGCCAGGCAGGGAACAAACCTCCCAGACCCTTCCCCATGGCAGCTCATGCTCCCCGAACCCAGAGGCTGGCAGCGTCCTCGCTTGCTGAGGGCACAACTGAGTCCATACCCCCCTGAGGCCACATTCTGCATCACTCCAACATCTCTACCTACAGGCACCGCTGTAGTAGACCACTGAGTCTTTCCCTGAGTAAAGTTTAATTTTCATTGACTGTCATGATCATTTGCAATTTTTGCTATAGTTATGCTAAACTTTCTATTTTTACAATACTGGTTCACATTGTTTTAAATCTGTCCCACATATCTTTATTCAGATGATCGGTTTGTACATATATAGTTGTATCAGATAATAGTGACGGTTGCATTTTCTGGTGGTAATTTTTGTATTTAACTTTTTATGAGCAGTATTCAGATGAAAGGTAGAAGTAAAATTTTAAGATTACACAAAAATAACTTGTTAAAATTCTTTCTGCAGGTCAAATAAATTACCTTTTATCTGCTGTTTCCACAAGAAAAAAAAGCCCAAGTTTTTAAGCCATGCTTTCTATTTAAAACTAGTTTATTGTACAAAATAAATATTAATTGTAGTTAGGGAACTGACATATTGTTTCTGGTCATCATGGGCCTGATTTCCAAATGTATTTGATGTCTAACAAAGCAGTTCATTACCTTCTACGATTTCAGAAATACTGCAGTAGGCCAGCTGCTTCATCTCTATTGAAATCGGTGACAGTAAGCTGTCAAGGCACTTCTGAAAAGCAGACATACATGCAAGAATATATTTGTAAATATATCCAGATATTCTTTAATTTTCAGATTCAACCGATGGTTTTTTGTCCTTTTGGGGTTTGTTTGTAAACTGGAAGACAGAAACTTTTTTCGCTTTTTTTTTTGGCTCAGTCTCTCAGCTTTAGATGGTGTAACACAAATTAAGAAAATATTACATTTGCATCCCACAACTAAAAACTCCACTGGAAGCAACTCAGAAAAGCTTCTTCCATACAGCAGAAAAGGAAAAAGCGCCAAAGTAAAAACAAAAAAAATAATTAAAATTTAAAAAAACTCTTCATCCATTGTGGAGATTTATACAATATGATATGTAATATTGGATAAAATTATTTAACTTAGGTTGTCCGTAGTGATTCAGAAGATATTTTTCCCACTGGAAAAAAGCACTTTTGAACTCATTAACATCTGAGACTAATCATGGTAAATTTAGGCTTAGAACAGGCCATCATTGCCATGAATGTAAATAGTATTTTAAAAGACATTTTAAATTGAAACTTCCAATTTAAAGAAAAAAGGATGGCTTTTTTATGTTGGTAAGCATGAACATAAACTCTGATGTTTATGTTATGTTTACCTTCAGGTTAAAAATCTTTTCATTATATCTGATAATATCTACAAATCTGAAATATACCCAATTCCACCTTGTCTGAGTAGATGATGTTACGTAGTTACAGGTAGATCTATAGTGACAACAGCACTGGTCCAGCAGCAGCACCAATTATTACCCTAAGCAACATAAGACATGACAACAGAAGCAGTGGGCTCAGCAACTACAAGAAGACAACCACTCAGTGGTTAAAAAGAGTGATTCTGAGGGAATACGTGTCTCCTGCTGAGCTCAGCTCAACAAAATTGGCCATAGCCAGCCACTGACTTGCTGGCATCTCAGGTAGAATCCACGGATGACGGAGTTGGGCCTCCTCCAGGCCCTCAGGTTTTGGGAAGGCAGCAGGATGAGCAAAAGAGGTGGGTTCTCCATGGCCCTCCAAAGCTGGGGCAGATCTTCAGCCCCTTTGGTCTACTGACAGAGTGGATGTGCTGTCAGCAAGGCAACTTGAGTCCAGGCGGATCTCATTCAGTACAATCATGGGTGCTCCAACACAAAGTGAAATGTATTTGTTTCTCACAGTCCTTCAGTGTGTGTTTCTATTGTCCCAATCTTGCTTTAATGCCTTGCCTAAAATTTTATAACTTTTTATAAACAAATACTCATTACAAAGGCCATTTTGCCCATCCAAGTTCTAAATCAGAGTAGCAGCTACCATTTATAAAACTTCAATGTTCAGATATACAAGCTACCCAACATCATTTAGATAATGTGTTGGGGCTGAACATAACTGATAATAAACTAATGTGAATTCATTATGACAACTCAGAGAAATAATATTACATTATAAATTCCAGGTAATATGTTTCTGTTCAGAGTGGATGTGGTCTCACTAAGAAAAATAGATATCTTAAAAAGTTGTTCCTTTGGGCTAAAAAAGATATTTGAAGTTTTGAAGATAAAGATTACTGAAATATAATGCAAAGACCTCTAAAAGGCTTAAAAGTGAAGAGGAAACAGGGAGGGAAAGGCAATTTTTCTTTTAACATGCAAGTGACTTTCTTGTAATCCTATTGTAAGAACCATGTTACCATCTAAATTTTGGAGTTTCAGGTTGGTGTTGGAGATCTGGGGAATGTGAGTGTGTAATAACACAGGTACAATTTAGGACAGGTCAGACAGGAGCTTTAATAACCACAATCACAGGGAGAGAATATCTGGATAGCATCACTCCCTCTGCTCTGTGCTCTGCTGAGTGATTGCAGAGACCCAGCCTATAGCCATGACAGAAAAAAAAATAAATAGGTGAGCAAAACCAATCATTTTTAGGCTAACAAAGCCAGGTATCCATCCCTGGCAGGGAGGGAATCCTTCAGTAACTCACAGCTCTAAGAGGGAATCACACAGCAAGTAAGGTGAGGATGTGGAGGGATGGCTCTCAGTGGAGCTTGCAGGAGTGGCACATCCCATGTTGCCTTCAGTCAGTGGGAAGGGAGAAACAATCACAGGCTGCTAGCTCTTAGTCAAAAGGACTCTTCTTTCAGTTAAGATAAACTTCTTAGCCAGACCACTCAGCTCAAATTTTGAATAATTTTACCACCACATTGGCAAAACATGCCTCGGGGTGTTGGCTCTTATAGTTTTGTCATGTTCAATCAATTCTGTATTATCATAACAATCTGGCTTTTTTATTTCACCCTGACACATGCAGTCAGGGAATGAATGCACTCAGAGTGAAAACCTGTTTTCTGCAATGTGCTGGTGCAATCTTCCCATTCATAAGAAGTTCACTGGGTCATGCCTAGCAAATGAAATGAAAAAGATCTCCTTGCTGCTGCTCTCCCTCATCCCCTCCCAAATATACACACCAACTATTCTGATGATCCCTCAGTATATAATAATATCTTCCATGCTGTATTTTCCAACTTTTATGTCCAGGTTTCCTAGCAGCAGGTTGTAATTGGAATCTGACTGTGAAATAAACAGGTACAAAATGACTGACAATTCCCAAAGATGTAAAAATACGCACATTTTAACCCCATGCTGTTAAAAGAGTTCCTGCACAGATCCTAAAAAGTATTGGCTTTACCTGAACCTGAAGAAACACTTCAATGTCAGGGCCCTTTGGCTTTTTTGAAGCACATGCTATCAGAATTATAAGCTTATAAAATAAGTTATGGCACTGTTGCACTTGGGATTTCTTTGAGCAAAGTCAAAGAAACAGCATTTGTACCATAATCAATGGTACTCCTATACTCTCTCTATAATTTATTTGCCCTAAGAAGTACTTACGGATTTTTTTCATCTGAGGATGGGACTCATGTTAATATGATATCACAGCCTGCATCTTTCTCACATCAAATTCACATAACTAAAAACAATACAAAAGAAAACTGTTCCTGTAAATACCTTACACTGATCTACAACTGGAAGCTATCAGCTATACAAATAACATATAACACTATTCTTATTTGTTCCAGAGAGAAGAATAAACTGAAAAAATTCATTACATGCGCCATGTACATTGTACATAAACACCATTTCTACTTTTTATTTTATCCTCATACACTTCCACATATATTTTTAGCAGTGTGGTCTTCATACAGATACTACAGACTAGAGCTATTCAAAATCTTTACCCGCTTGTCCCACATAAAAAAAAACAAACCCAAACCCTCCTGGGTGTCTCCCCAAGGTCTGTGACTCTGGGGAGAATTAGAGGTAGAGGTGATTTGCAGCTTACAATTTGAGAAAAGCAATTGCAGGCTGAATGCTAAGGCTCTTTGTAGTTGCTGCCAAACTCTTCCCATTTCAGTTCTTAGAGAATTTGACTGTTGGGGCTGAAATTTTCCATGTCTGTTTTCCAAAGGAGTGTCAGCATAAATTGTCCAGTTGTTGCCAATAATAAAGTCAGTACCAAATATATTATTTGCCAATCATACTATTTACCAGTGATTACTACAACAGTTTTGTCAATAATTTCTGGCAGTATGATGACTTGAGGCAAGGAAGTGAAATTTGTCATTGAATAGGCTTTGTATGATGGATAAGCCTTTTGTTGTGCATCTATGCATGTTGAGGGGTATAATGCCCAAACATAGCCAAGTTATAAATAATTGAGAAAAAATCAGATTGCATATGCTTAGTAGCAGTTGATAAATAGCATTTCCAAGGATTCTGTCCGTGTGAAGCCTGTTATATTTCTTACTCCAGGACAGAGAAGACTTTCCCTGCAATTGCTCTTCCCAGATGCATTGGCCCAGGAGCCAGGCATGAAACCAAGGTGGAGGTTACAGAAGGCAGCTGCACTGATCAGACCACTCCCTGCGGTGGGAAAGGGAAAGGCATCGGTTTCCTTTGCAGCCCATTTACTCACCTAAAGTCACAAAACCATTCCCCCAGAGACATCTCTCCGCAGCTACTGATGGCCTCTTAGCTGCATGCCCGGCTCAAACAGGAGAGACTGTGTCTGTTCTGCAGGAGCACAGAGCTCTCACACCCACATCTGACAGCGGGGAGGGCCGTACTGTGAACAAATACAATCTGAGCAGTAGTCTTCTATTGTTGTCTTGCTTAATGCCCAAACTTTGTAGTTAAAGTCATCATTTATACTCCTCTGTTTCGGTTTATTATTTGAAAAATGGGACTAATAATACTCTTCGTTGCAGCAAAGGAGTATGGCAGTAAGTTAATTACTGCTTGCAAAACAGCTGGGTACATTAATGACGACCATGAAAGAAATTGTCATAAGGAAACAAATACTTCTGTGTTACAGCAGGTTTGCACAATGTGAAATGGATAAGGCACTGGATGCTCAGCAAACACAAGGATAAAATCAAATACTGAGTTTACTAACAGGCCATCTACATGAAGTATGTTTCCATGCCAGATGTCTGACTTTACAGAGTTTCAGCAGAAGACATCCATCAGCGAGGACAAAAAAATGGTAAGAGTTCTCTTAATTAAAGACCGAACACGATGCACGAACCCAAAGGATTGTTAAAATTGCACAGATTAAAGCCAGAAAAAAAT
Source organism: Mesitornis unicolor (assembly GCF_000695765.1). Taxonomy (NCBI): domain Eukaryota; kingdom Metazoa; phylum Chordata; class Aves; order Mesitornithiformes; family Mesitornithidae; genus Mesitornis; species Mesitornis unicolor. The sequence goes on along the minus strand of NW_010186425.1, from coordinate 17,725 downwards.
ATAATGTATGTTTTACTGCTTGACTTTCAAAGCTTTGTGTCCTGTTAACACCTCTTTTAATACATAACGTTAACACATGCAAATAACAACATGCAGGATGGCTAAACTGAAATTTATAAACTTAACAGCTTTAAGTGCTGATATACTTTCCTAGGAATATCATTTAGACCATATGATTTTACAATATGTAAATATAATACAAGCTTCACTGAGACATGATTTAGTACCTAACAATATATTCTTGAAACTTAGAAGAGGCAAGAACAGGATCAGTCTCGAAACTCCTACAGAAATCAGAGCTTTAATGTAAAGAAATGTAAACAAAACTCAGGATGACAGCAGTGACACATTTTCCATTTTTTCCTGTCATCTTTCTGGGGTTGATGTGATTTAGCACCGAAATGCAATTCAATGACAAACAGTGAAAATCCCTCTTTGATACAATTTCACAAAGCAGTCCTCTTTAACAGCAGGTTTGCCATGAACACAGGGTGACAGCTGAAAAAAGGTCAGGCTAAACCTTTACCCAAGGCAGTCACTTTGGTTTAGAGTCTCTTGCTGAGAAGCCTCTCTGGTCTCACTTCGTTTAGCAGCGCAGGGGTAGCCCAAGAGACCTGTCCCATCTGAGAGATCAGGCTGCTTTGCTGAAGGCATCCTAGCTCCTCTCCTCTAGTTCATGTCTCTTACTCAGCAAGCCGGCCACCTTGGAGTCCCCGTTCCTCAGCTCAAACCATCATCAGTTAATTATGGATATAAGTCCTGAAGGTTTTCATTCTTCTTACCACCACAGCCTTCCACAAAAAGGGGATTTCTGGCAGCTTCCCCTCTGTTGTGTGTTCTTTGTGACCAGGAGATTCCCCAGTACTGGGCATCCCTGCGTGCTTAGCCTTGGAGGGGCTCAACTTGGTACAGAGACTTAGAGCCCATCCTTAATAAATTAAGCCTGTGACTTACAATAAGAAGATTTCAAACACTCCTGGTAGAACTATAAAAAAATTCCTTATCATACACTAGCATAAAATTATAAACATGTTCTGTGCCATGTGAATGATATTTATGTACTGCACTGGGTTCTGGACAGTGACTTATGCATGTCATACACCCTTCTGCCATGTGTGTTTTAAGCTGCATATGCAAGATAACCTGGTTATCTCAAAAGCTGTGGTATAGTTTGGACTTGCCAGTAAAGTTAAGAGCTCTTTATAATCGTGAGGAAAATTAAGCTACAGTGTATTTCTGACTTTAATATAACAAATAAGTACCAATCATCACACTACATTTTTTCATCACTTAAGATTTTTTTCCAGACTATCTGAAGAATTTTTTGGATATTAAATTTGCTATCATGATTGACTCTAATGCATCAGTCATATATTTCTCTTCCATTTGCAAATTATGCTTGCTGAAGAAACAGAAATTTACTGAACAAGGAAAAAAACTATCTAATAAAAATGAAAAGAAACATGCTCTCAATTTTGAAGTTGCAATGAATTAATATTTTTAATTTACTTTATTTTTAATACAATATTTGTTTTCTGATTATTTCCAGGTTAAACATATGCAGTGAGTTTCCAGTAAGCCTGCTATATTTATTAAGTATAGCAGGTCACTGAGTAGACAGCATTACTGCACTGCCTGAGGTCCCAGGAATGTGCAATCAGCCTTGATTACTGGTGGCCCAGTCCTGCAAGGTACTAAACAATTTCATCTTTCATTTCAGTAGTAGCCAAGAATGTTTTGCAACCCTTAGGAATAAGCATAGGAAAGAGCCTGCTCTAAATTAGCTGAGAAACAGCTTCATGCAAAATTTTATATTTGTTTTTAATGAGAAAAGCTCTTGCCAACAGATTAGGACAGCTACGCCAACAGAACATCTGACCCACTGATTTCAGAATTTCCTTCAGTTTCTGAGGGCTCTCCCATACAGAGACAGACTGACTTGCTGTACAGTGGCCAATTTGGTTTTGTACCTGAATTTTTTTATCTGAGTGCTTACAAAGTCACTGTAAAGTGTTTTATTCCAAGTATATTATCCGCAAACAACCAATGTAACTTTATACTGTAAACATTCATTGAAATGTTGATCAGTGAAGCAAGGAGAACTATCGATCATAATCTGCAAGTGATCCACTAAGCAATCATTTATTGTGCAGTTCTTAGTAGAAGACTAGTCACTCCATAAAGGAAAAGTCCATTACACTGGACATTAATATTGCAAAGGCATTCCCATTTTCACTTCTTCACTCCAGCCGAAAATAGTTTTTATTTCAGGAATTTCTTCATGTAGCTGATCAACAGGAGTTACCTGAGCTTCAGACCCAGTCTGAGTGCCTCTGCCTCCTCTGTCCCACACCAGACGTAGTTTCACTTTTGCTGAACTAGTGATGATCAACACAAGCTCCTTCTCAGCTGCTGGGTCTACCCAGTGGCTAGTGTTGGATCAACTAATCTGAGTGGGTCACACTTGCCGAAAAAGTTGTTGCTGTTGCTAGAGGAGTGATTTTTGCATTGTAGTAGGTAAGCCAAACACTTCTGTCAAAAAGTTCACCAGGTTCAATGGAGCTGGACTTTATTAGAGCAACAGATGACAAATGTCACAGGAGAGAAGAACGACCTTTCCTTTATCCCATCCACACACAAGACTTCTGAAATTCTGTGAGCATTTGCATTGTTCAAAGCACATTTTTCAAATGAAAACTGGCTTTTGTGCTTTGCAGATATTTTTAAAATCTAAACCTCCATAAATTTTGGCATTTGGAGCAGTCAGCATTTCAGCAGTCATGTTCTGAGCCACTAAAAGCAAGCTTTAGTACTGGTCTTACAGGTGTAAGGCACAATGCCCTAGTTCATTCTGTGTTACAACTAAACTCAGTTTTTAAGAGATACAATGACATTTTCTATGTTAAAAAATGTATTTGAAAAAAAGAGAACAAAACAAAACCCAGCCTAACCTTTAATCTCAATGTCTTCTTTAGAGCTTGTTTAGAATAAATATTAAAAATATATATACTTGGTTTCTTCCGTTTCTTTCCTAATACTTGTCTTAAGATTCTTCAGCAAATTATTTGTTCACCTAAGGAACAAAAATTACAAGGTCACTGATGCTTTGCTTGCTTGTCGTTGGTTGTTGTTATTTTCAACTCCATTACCAGAGAGAGTTATTGAATATGAGAGGATAAATTAAATGTCAAGTCTGCCTTGCACAGAGTAGTGTGCTGTCTATTTTACTGCCCTGCTAGTTCAGACAAGGTGAAGAATATATCCCAGCTGTGCGGGGGGGGAGGGTGGGGAAAGAGGATTACCCCCTGCAGCACCCATTCATACAGACGGCAAAGCTACCGGCTGCCATGAATAAAAGGTGGGATGAGCTGCAGCATTTCACAGGCAGAGAAGGAAAATCTGCATTGTAATCTAATCATGGTAATCACTGTAATTACGCAGCTCTATAGCAGCACTAGGGATGTGGTCAATACGTTCCTTTAGCTGTTGAAGAGCGCAGGGCACTCCCGGACACGAGGGAAGGACAGAAGGAGTTTGCCTCCATCCGCTTTGCCTCCTGCTCCGGGCTGCACCTGCCCCACGCCGCTGCTGGGAACGGGCGGCTCAGGGACCAAATGTTCCCTAACGCAGGACCCGCAGCTCCCACGGACGCAGGCTGCTCTGCTCCGGGAGCCAAGACATGAATGAGAATGAGTTTGTTATGGATCTGGAGGTAATTGCCAACACTCAGCTGCCATCCCCTGAATTTCTTTTACAATATAATGTGCAATTTCCCTTTACAGTGACATCCGGGTTCAGATAATCTCAGAAGTATTTTGTTTGCTGAAGTACTTTTGCTTAGTATATACCTTTACTCAATCAGAAGACAGCTAATTGCTTTGCTTTGCTAATTATGTCACAGCAAAACACAACACGCTTACGCTTGTCCCTGTCAGCCAGTTTGAGAAAGTGGTTCCCTCTGAGTGACTCTATCCCTCAGTTTCTGATGTTTTGCTGTGCACTACCTAATGACCATTTCCCGAATTTCTCTGGAGCTGTGCATGTGGTTACTTGCAGGTAGTGCAAGTATAGTCCACACAGGGGCAGGGTATTGTTCACAACAGCCTGCACGTACCCAAACTGCAGAGTAAGCGGAAATAATATCAGTGGCTGATATCTCTTCATACTCCACATGCCTGTGGTTACATGTGTTGACTTGCAGCCTGAGACACATAATGATGGGTTACGTCTGCGATACAGGATCATATAAGCATGGCAGAACAGGAGGGTAAGGATATATAAATGGAGATATATACATATATATGAACACATTCAAATTTTATGGAAGCAACTATATGACATAGTTCTCTACTATAGCCAAGGAGTGGGCTCCTTGCCCCAGGAGGTCCTCTCAGTTGAGTAGTACTACGACTGAAAATAAAGTTGTCCTTGGAACAATGGAGTTGCCCTTTACAATTGGAGTGGTGAATTCAAAATTTGCATCAGAAATCAGCACAGACATATAAAAAATCAGAAATTACAGAAGTCCTGAGTAAGGATAAAAGACTCTACTGGCATCAGGGCAGTCCAACCACATTTCTCCCAGCCCTCACTTTTAGTCCTGTTTCAGCATTCTCCCATACCACCTCATAATGTCAGAGTTGACATTAATAAACTCATTTTTATCACTTAACAGGACAGAATTAGCAGAGAAGAAATGCAATCCCATTGCTATCTACAGGGTTGAATGAAACTAAGTTTCCTGAGCCAGCCAAGACACCAACCGTGGGTGGGTTTGTTTCCTCACTGAGCCCTGGCGAGCAGAGCCACTCCGGCACTGTCCTGTGTGGGGATGAAGTATTGCTCAGCAGAAGAGTTTTACTATGAAAACAGCAACATCTGTGTATTAGAAGGGGCAGTCTGGATGTGTCTGCAGGAGCAACAACTTCAGAGCATGGAGAGCAAAGGAGAACTCTGCCCTGCACAGGTCTGGTGGGGGAGGGAGGGAAGGTTGGTTTGGCTTTTTATGAGAGAGGTGAAGGTAGGAAGATAAGATAGGTAGGAAAAGCAGATAACCCAGGAATTTGAAGAGTTAAATTGTCTTCCAAACTAGTTCTCCCACTGAGATGAAAAGAGCAGCTCATACGTGGCCCAGCTGTAGCCTCAGCGGTGCAGCTGCACACTCAGGCTTTCCCTCCACCAGGGATTTTATCTCTACACCTTCTCAGGCTCAGCGTAGCTTTAAATGAACACAATTGCACATGTAAGCAGTGTCTACATGATGTGTGCAGTCCTCACCCTCTTTCTTCCACAAGCCACCTTTCTACCACACATTTTGCACTTCTGCTTCTCTCAAAGATTTTTTATGCAGGGACCAAAGAGTAACCTTGAGAGAAAGTGGCAGACGTGCAGTAGATTTGAAGCACCCAAGGGCTTTCTAAACAGTCTATGAATCCAAGGGGATACATCTGCTCTCCTGAAGATGTGGGGCTCTGTCCCTGTGTTTCACAGGTCATAAACCAGGAGCCTGTCTCAGCAAAACAGTTTGAGATATTGGTAAGAAGATGCTGTAACCAAGGTATCTCATTCCTGTTTTGGGGAAAAAAAAAACAAACCCAAACCCCAAAAACCTACCAGTAAAACCTATCAAAAAGCACACGTTTACAAGTAGGATTTCTGTGTATGCTCCTGTTCTATTGTCTACATACAGTTGCCTTTTATGCTGTCATTTGATGCCTTTTTCCTCCTGTGCTTATTTTTAGTTGCCATAGGAACTTTCTTATTTCCTGTCAGCTGATGTCATTATTTAATACTATTAATTGTATAAAAGACTGTTGATTCTTGTACTCTAGATGCTGAAAAAGAGCTTTAGGAAGGCAGAGCACACATTTCAGTTTGCTCACTCTTTTATTCATTTATTTATATCAATATTTAATTCAAAAAGCCAGATACTGTAAGAACAGCTGTTACCACATCAGTGGAATCCAGAGGAGATCCTCTCCATTTTTTCTTCTTGTTTGGTCTAAGTTTCCCTCCCACCACTATTAATATACTAATTTGAAATAGTATCTTTTGTCTGTTTAGCTTGTAGCTTCATTCTTCCTCACTCCCCACAAATCCTATTCTATTTTTTTTTCAAAAGAAAAATTAAAATCTGCTGTTAAAATGAATGGGAGTGAAAAGAAAATTTTGCAGCACATAAAGAAATACAGTCTGGAAAAATATTTGGATCTGAGGAAGTTTTCATTTTGCAAAGCCCAACTCTTCTTCTCTTACGTATAATAAGTTATTCCACAAAAGATTACTTTTCTATTAAATTTGTTGTGTGGCCAGAAAGCAATAAAGAATGACCAGAATTGACTGAGCACTACAAAAGCTTAATCTGGTGCTTCTTTTATCGACATCAACTTTAAAATGTCCACAGTTTTTCCCATTAACTGATCAGCTATTTGGAGAAAAGACCCAATCAACATATAAATTAGCATTTGAATTGTTTTATATGGAATGCTGATGCAAGTTTATTCCAGTCTTTGCTGAAAAAACTTAGCAAAATAGCAGTAATGTACACAAATTCAAATCCTGCTACAAAAAAGTATTCCTTTTTAGCACGATATATTCCAATTTTATTCCAAGACATATTCCTATTTTAGCAGTGTATTCCTTTTCCCATTTTACACCACTGCTTTTCATAAGATAGAGGAAAACAGGCAGCTTGGAATAAAGAAACCAGCAAACAAACTAACATTTATAACTTTAGAAAATAATTCCACCAGTGTGACTTAAATTATGCAAACTTCATCTAAAATTTTGTTCAAAGCATCCTAAAGACAACTCGAATCTCCTCACCGGCTTCAGGGGCTGCAGGATTCATCCCACTGAATGGGATAGCGGGAATATTAATGAGCTGGCAGGAGTGCTGGGAGGGTAATATTCTGCTTGGGAGTGTTCCCAAAGCATATGGTGTGTGCTCTTGCTGAGACAAGCACTGTCAAGTGTTTTAGTTGCTATAACTCAATAGGCATCTGAGGAAAATTATTTTCAGCCCGATCCTGGAAGCTGCTTCACAGAGAATCCTTCTGCAGAAGTCCTTCCCAGCCGCCCCAGCCCAGTCCCATCATCAGCAGAATCATCATCAGCCCAATGTGATTCAGTGGAGGGGATTCACCCTAGGACAAGCCGTCCTGCAAATAACAACACTGATTTTGTTTAGGCCCCGCTAAATTAAAGTGGAATACTTGTTCAACAACACAGGCTTCTATTATTTTAGCAAAAGCAAAATGTATTAAACCTCTGTCTTTTCATCTGAACAGAAAGAACTGAAGGTTTTAAGAAGTGGATATTTATTCTTTTAAACAGCTTGTTCTTTTAGAGATGGTTTAAAAAAGCAACTCCTTTGGGAAAGAAAGTATACATGCACATGAAAGTAGTTTTTGAATATTAGAGAGTTGTGGAGAAGATAATTATGTTGATCACTGTAGCTCTGTTTGGGAGAATCAAAGCCTTTGAATATTATTTTATATATCTAGAAACTGAAATTTAAAACTGACTAGAGAAAAGAATTCTTAACTAGTAATTGTCCATAAAGCCTTTTCCCAAAATAAGTCTCCCAGTTAAACCAGAAGCCAAGTAGTTTTTATAAGTTACTTCCCCCAGCAATTGGTATTTTTTAATTTCTTTTTAGGAATATGCTACCCATCTGATCTATATTGAAATATGGGAGTGCTAATCTGTAAGTGCAGCCAAGCCGTAACTCCCAAAAATAACTCCCAGTTCAATGTCACTGATACGTGGTGGCATTTATAACATCACATTAAATTTGAAGGAAACTGCAAAGGTATCCAGCTTCCCTGGCAAAACCATGGCACAAGATCTGGGAAGAAGCAGCTCAGCCAGGCAAACCACCTGCAGTTGAAACGGATGTTGAGTTTCCATCCCCTTTCCATAGGACTAATTGGGTCAGCCAGCACGAAGAGAGGTTGTGGGACACAGGGGCTGGCTGGTCTGGAGAGTGCCCCATGGCAGGGCCTGGGTGGCCCTGCTGGGTCAGGAAGCTCCAAGGCCACCTGAAAGCAAGCCATGGGACAGGATTGCCTGTGCTGGGGGACTTCAGACCAGCCACGTCCCCCTGGGATGGATCCAAAGCAGGACAAAGCCAAGTTCACTGTGTGACAGCAGCAGGAGAAAGGCATTCAGGAGAGCAAGCCCAAAACACCTCATGAAGTCAAAGGCCACAAAGACCAAAACCACTTGTAGGAACAAAACTGGAGTATTGCTCTTCCTCCTTTTCACCTCTCTGCAGTGGAGATAGGAAGGGACTGAGTTGTCACTGCCTTGTCGTGGGGCTGGCACCGAGTACAGCAGCATGTTTGCTTTCTCCACTGAGCAAACGCTGGCCCAGCAGCAACTCTGTGAGATTCAACAAAGGATGAAGCAAGTTATGAGAACCATGCCACTAAGACTGATAACATTACAGGGACATCTGAGGACACTGTTTTACACATGAGAGTATGAGAATCAGCATCATCATCTCGAAGTTACACAAATGAAAGAAGGTTATTTAGTGTCCATCTGGTTTTGTACAAGAGGTAATAAATAATTGTTCCTCAGAAACCTACCAAAGGCTTTCAACTGCTCTTAGCTGCCAGACAAACAGGACCTTTCCTAGCCTACACCTGTCACTTTCCATGTCACCTGAGACTGAAATGAGGCAACCCCACTTTTTATACCTCTTTCATGAAGGCAGTGTGACTGCTTGTTTATAGAACATGGATATTAGTGCAGCTCAAGGAATAAAAAATTAATAGGCACTATCCAGCAGAGGGAGCACAATAACGTAAAAACACTTCAGCTGTAAGGTGAAGAACTACTAAAATCCACAGTATTTGGCAATCTGAGTTTAGTGTTTTAACATATGGGGTGGAAAAGACAGAATTTAAATAAAACTAGAGAGATAGGAGAGAGGGATAGCAAACAAATAGAAGTAACAAAATAATTTATTTCCTGTTATTTCCATCCATAATAGGGCAGACATAACTTCTGGAAAAATTAAGGTTTAATAAGAAGAAATCAAGGAAATCTTAGGAAGAGTAATAACATTTATTTTAAAATGCTGATTTTCATTTAAATAGAACTGGCTGCTCTGGCTGAAAGACTCAAGTGATGCTTTCATTTTGACCGTGCACTTCCTCTTGTTGTTAATGAAGTCATACATCACAGAAATAACTGATACACCATTCATTCAGTTTATGTGTCATTTTTAAAGTCCAATATAACAGAAATCTTACTAGATATGTTCTCTCTTTTGTGACTGTTACACTTTCTAATCGAATCATGCTTAAATAATTGTGAATTAAAAAAAAGAAAGAAGAGCTAATACCTATTTTATAAGAAATGGTCATAAACCAGAGAAAGAATTTGTCACATTTTGATATGACTTACATAAACTACTATAATTTAATTTTAATTTAATTACTATAGTAATTAAAGAAACAGCGTAATAGTTTAAAACTGTTGCCTTCTTAAATGCAAACATTTCTCAGGGTGCATTTCATTAATATATTTATACCACAAATTTTTTTAATTAGGACATCTAAATTCTAAGCTCTGCCACTGACTGTTATTTGACCTTTGGCAATTCACAGTCTTTCTAAGAGAGTTTCTGTTATCTTTGTAATGAAAATCATATTGATTTCACAGCTGGGTAGAGTGTAACAGCAGCTTTGCCTGCTGGTAGAAAGTGGTTGAAATAAAAACATAATTTTAAAAGGAAAGAGAGAAAGAACTGGATGTTCTGAGCAGAAATGCTAACTACAGCTAACTCGAGGTAGGATATATTCAACTCTTACATGTTTTCCACAGAAAAAGACAAGCATGATGAAGATTGATTACTGTTTTATTCTGTTAAGCAAGCTGATTTTTTTCTCCACAAACTGGCAGTAAGATTAACAACTGAAACAAAACATCTATACTGCTAAATATTGAAGATGCCCACATCCAACAGAATCTTCATTTTGTTGCACAATGTCCTAAGGAAATGAGGTTTATGCAGGCTCATTATCCATTCACTCAACTATTACCCCACTTTCCCTGGTAATTTTTCAACTTCTTGGACAGTTTCACCATTTCTTAGAGATGTTAAAGACTTTTGACCACCAGATTCAACTGAGATTGGATGAAGTGTAATGGACACTTACTACCTTTGCTAGTGTCATATGTGACTAGTTATACTAAAAATAACACAAAAAGTAGACTGAAAGCAAGGCATTGCTAGAGCTTTCTTATCCCCACCATAGACACAGCATCTTTACCCTGGCAGGACAAGCTGATCCTCAGTGACTAAAGGTGTCAACTTGGGAAAAGGTCTGAAGAATTATTTCTTAAGCATACTGAAACCCAAACCGTTTAGCGTATATACTTGTGTATTCCATAGCACTTCCAGAATATCTTATTTCATTAGCCAAACATGAATTCATTTATTTTTACATAATTTTATACTAGTAATGTCTTCAGGTCACAACAAACATATTATCTTAGAATTATGATGACTTCAGTAAGGTTATTAAAATTGTAGTCAAAACTGCCTAACTTCAAAAATGTCTTATTACAAGTTTCTCACTGTTTATCACTCAAGCACTCCGATGAACCTCTATAGATATATAAATGCAACAAATTAACTTTTAGAAGGTTTTATTGTCTTCTTTCCAATTAACAAATATAAATACCTTTTGCTAGGCCAAGACAATCCCTCATTACTTCACGACAACCAACAAAATGTCTAGTACAGGCAGGCTTCTCAAAGGTCCAGATTATTTTCATGTATGCGATGGCTATCAAAACCTGCTGTGTGGTATGAACAGGTATGGATGGTGACCAGTATATAGAAGAGAGAAAAAATGAATTCACCTCAGCCACACACGGCCACACGCACATTATGTGTGAGAAGAGTCCCGATGTGAAATATCTGTGAGATGAACTCTGTATGAGAAGGAGCTTAGAAGGGTGTGGGAACTACCTGAAAAGGTCTGGGATTCATCAGTTTCACCGTCCAGAAATGATCTGTTCAGCTTAACACAAAGACCCCCAGAACTGTGGGAGCCAGGTGGACAAGAAACTCCAATCTGAAGGAAACTTTGAAATCCACAAACTTTATAAAATTTATGAAGTCCTGAGTACTCGTGAGGTGGGGAGGCATTGTGACCACAGACACGCTGAATAACCAACCAGAATCCAAACCAATTCTTTAATTATTTTTTTTCTGTAAAGATTGTATTTCAGGCAGATAACAGAGAATCTGTTCTACACATTAAGCAAGAGCATGACTGGTATTGTATCATCCCATTGAGACCGCATCTGGAATATTGCGTCCAGTTCTGGGCCCCTCAGTTCAAGAAGGACAGGGAACTGCTGGAGAGAGTCCAGCGTAGGGCTACGAAGATGATCAAGGGAGTGGAGCATCTCCCTTATGAGGAGCGGCTGAGGGAGCTGGGTCTCTTTAGTTTGCAGAAGAGGAGACTGAGGGGAGACCTCATTCATGTTGATAAATATTTAAAGGGTGAGTGTCACGAGGATGGAGCCAGGCTCTTCTCAGTGACAAACAATGATAGGACAAGAGGTAATGGGCACAAGCTGGAACACAGGAGGTTCCACTTAAATTTGAGAAGAAACTTCTTCTCAGTGAGGGTGACAGAGCACTGGAACAGGCTGCCCAGAGAGGTTGTGGAGTCTCCTTCTCTGGAGACATTCAAAACCCGCCTGGACGCCTTCCTGTGCAACCTCATCTAGGTGTTCCTGCTCTGGCAGGGGGATTGGACTAGATGATCTTTTGAGGTCCCTTCCAATCCCTAACATTCTGTGATTCTGTGATTCTGTGATTGCTGGGATCAAGAACCGCACCAATACAGTTCACCAAGGGTGCCTTACAGAAATTCGCACAGGAGCAACTGGGTTTGCAGCAGTGCAGGATGGCACCCTCAATACAGCTGGGCAAAATCACAGCAAAATCTAACATGGAGTTTTAGGAAAGGCCTATGCTGACTTTTGAAATTTGTCATTTTAATTTTCATACCTCCAGGAATTACTGCTACACAAATACATTGGTAATAATGCACATTAGATTATATATATTTGGTTTTAAATTTTAGTAATTTTAAATATCCAGTCTAAGAGTTATTAGTCTCAGACTCAAGACCTGATTAAAATTTAAAGTCTTTAACTATGGAGAATTAAGCCATTTAATCCAATTTTCTTTAAAATTTGCCTCTTACTTTTATAAGTCTCATTAAGGTTCATGCAAATAAGCATCACATATAATCAGTTCAAGATATCATGTAGCAGACACATCACACTATATTAAAGCAGTATTTTTAAAATACAGCTTTATGATGCTATATAGTAAACCCTAGCAGAGCCTTGGAGATGGAATTAAGCCCACGTATGTGCTGCAAAAGTCTTCCTACATAGCTACATCCTTGAAGGCACACATGTGGGGTAGGTAAACCATGCGCCCTAGCATACATACTGTGCTGACACAACGGTCTAGGTGAGTGGGAGGCATGAGGTACTTGTGCCAAACTTATGCCACTCTGAAAGGTGGTGTAATTTCCTCTGAGATGTACTGTTTTCCTCCCACAGCGAGCACCGTGCCTCCACCAGGAGTCTCTGCTGATGCAGCCACTCCGGCGCCATGACATCCATGGCTCTGGGGTACATAGTACCTCAGTACTCATCCTCATGTTCCAGCTCTGCGATTCCCAGAGCTCTTGGGTTCTGCTCTTCCCAGGGCTTTGCGGCAGCTCCATCCATCAGTTATAGCAGTGATTTCCTCCTCTACCATGGCACTAGCAGTATGTTGTCTCATAGAAAAGATGTGACATGTCCCAGCAGCATAAAGGAATTTAATATTAAAAACAGAACATGAAACTGCCTTTCTGAATTCCAACAGGTATAGCAACAATCATTTAAAAATCTTTACTATTTAGGAATGTCTGTTTAGCTGCTGTCAAAGTATATATTCAATTTAAAAAGTTTTGATTACCTGCTAAGATATACTACGGCTACTACATTCAGAGAAACATAAATCTTTTTTGTGGTAAACACTCTTATGATAAAGCTCTTGGGTATGAATTTTTTTCCTGAATGCAAAAATTCACATGAACCTGCTTTGTAAAACAAAGTCTAGGGAAAAAGAAAAGAAAATAAAAATAATAAAACAACCGAAACAAAAAAGCATCTCTTAGGAACTGAGGAAGAGAAATAATTTTTCACCTGCAGACCATGATGGACCATTAAGGATGCGCCAAACTGATACTCACTTATCTAGGTTAATGGCCATCACAAACCATCCGTTGCTATGAAACTGTTTAAAATCCATTGTGTCTATTGAATGTAAGGAAATGTACCTGTAAAACCACTTTGAACATGTGCCTGATCTCCATGAGAGAACATGAATGCTCAGAATATAGGTGCTGGCTTAAAAAATATAACAAAAATCAGTGAAAATTCTTGCCTCTTGCAACTCAGTATTTCTTTTCAGCTTCTCAATTAGAATTTCGACTGTTTATTAAACTTGTTTTCATTTTAATGTGTTTTTCATATGAAAACATGTTCTTAAGAGTTAGAGCAATGAGGAATTTAAGCATGTCAACAAGCTGCTGAATGGTGCAGATTCCCAGTGGGCTGGGCTGCTGTTTATCCTTTTCTTATGGACAACCGTGAATTTGTGTCGTTAACACTCAGCATTTGTTCCAGGCATTTGCTGTGGGTCACAGTTTGAAAAATACCAGTGGCAAGGTCCTATTAAGCTTGCTTCAAGTAATCAACTTCCAACAGTTGAGAGCTGCCTATTACTGAGGCCAGACTGCTTCCAATAGCTGACCAATTTTGTTCCAAGTTAACTTCAGATACCTCTGCTCTGTGCTGAAATCTAAGGGCCACGTACATCTGCAGGAGCATAGGTATCCAAGACCAATATTTAAACTCAGTGAAGCCTCCAGAATTTTGGCTCAGTTTCCCATTCATTGAGTTAAGTGGCTACATCCTTTCGGTGATCATCCTCGCAAAATTACCTAAATTCTGATATCACTGACCCAAACTCATGATAAATCTTGGTGGTATTTTTAAACTGTGTGTTCTCCATTTACTTTGCCTTCAGCCCCAGCTGAACCCTTTTTTCCCAACAAGCAGGACATGTAGAGTAATATATCCGTTTTCTAATTGCATCTTCATCTGGAGCAGCGTTAGAACCAAAATCCCCCATCCATCCTACCTATGCTTCAGGCAATGTAGCTAAGCCTCACCTACCAAGTAGGCCCCACAGCTATTTCAGTGGCAGAAGAGGATTACACATCATATCTGTGGTACATATCTGGTCCCATTGCAAGTATATGTACCTCTGTCTCTGTGGGGAAGGAAAAAGGGAGGAAGGAGGTTTGGGACAAGGTGAAGTTTCCTGGTAGCCACACTTAGTCCATGTGCTGCAGATCTGGAACCTGTAGGTACAGTGGTCTCCCAGGGCCTACATCTGAGAAATCAGAGGAAGGACAGAGCATGTTTTCCACAGACCAGGACCCAAGGTCCAGCTCAGCATGGGTCGGTGGCACCAGGGGCAGCTCACTGATGGCTGATGGTGCCTTCTTCAGGTCCAAGCTCTTCTGAGGTCTGAGCAGCTGAAGAGGATCCAGGTAGCTGGCAAGGTGCCTTGAGTTGGGCATTGCTGCCATGAATTTAAACTAATTTCTCTGTTCCTGGTTTTGTCCAAGAAAGACTTTCCATAATTGAACAGACTAAACTGTTTCAAAATCAAATACTCAAGAAACAGAACAGCGGAGTTAAATTTCTGTGACATTCTGCAGTAGAAGTGCTACGCCCTGGTCATACTACAGGCAATGCAAAACAAACTACATTCAAGTTATAATGCAAGCTGCGAAAAAACAAAGACTGACAAGAATGAAATAAATAACTAGATTAAAAACTCTGTGTCAGGAGCATGTGTTTGAGAATCGTGATCTACAAGGAAGCAGTCAGCCTCCTCGGCCTAACCATTTTATTATGGAGGATTCAACCACAAAGACAGTAATAGGGTTTTTTTAAGTTACCTCTGAAATGTCTACACTTTCCTTTATCCTTTGAGTTTTTTAATGGATTTCACATGATACATACAATTTTGGAGAACTAAAGTGTTACTTCTAATATTTCCAGTTAAATGAAATCTTTAAAATAGAAGGAATGATAATACAAAAATCTAAAACTATATTTAGTATTCTGAATGCAATTAGGGCAATTTTATTAAATTTATTTCTGAAGTTCCCACATGAGTGATCTACAGTGGTATCATTCAGTACAACAGTAACAGGTGCTGAAAAAGTAATTTTAAACAAATGAATTTTATCACATTATATGTTTTTCCCCTATTACAGCCAACTTTCCAAGTACTTCTGCGCAATTATCTAAATGAAGCTATATCAAAAAGTGCCTTATTCCAAGATGTATTTCCATTTTTCATTACATGATCATTGGAGTAATAACATTGTTTACTCTCATTTCTACAGAAGGATTTTATCACTGCTTGAAGACAAGGATGAGAAAGCATAAGAAGAGTACATGAAGCCTATCTTTAAACTACAGTTTTACTACTGGAGTAAAATCTACAGTAGAACTAGAAGGGACTTCTAGAAGATACCTAATCCATCCTCCTGCCTGCAGGAAGCAGTTATTCAAGTACTCTGATCTTACAGATCTCCAACGGAGATGGAAAATCCAAAAGCTTGCCAAGCAATCTATCCCCTATCCTCACCATTAAAGTTTTCTGTAATTTCTAAAATAAATCTTCCTTGCTGTAATTTAAGCCTATTATTTCTTGTTCTATCAAACATAGGCAAGGGAAATAGATTGTTCTCTTCCTCCTTGAAGCAACCTCTTGTGTTATAATGTCTTCACTCCATCTTTTCTGTGTCAGACTAAACTAACTTAATTTATTCAAATTTTTCTTTTAGGTTATAATTTCTACATTTCTGATCTTTCTTGCCACTCTCCTCCGAACTGTCTCCAGCTGGTTCTCTTCTTTCTTCTTTTTACAGCTAGTCCTGTTGACTCTGACAAAACAGCCTCTACCATAAGCCCACATCACCAGCTCTTCTGAACAACCTCTAGAAACATAATGGCTGCAAGACCTCTACTTGTGGCGCATGGTTGAAACTGCCCAACTGCTATTTGCAGAGGTGGGCTGATACAGACAGGTGAACAGCATGATTTCATGAGCACTACTTCTTTAAGAGACAAAGCTAAGTAGTTTCCTTACTACTGCTGTGAGCTACATAAACAATGCCTTATTACATACTAACTTGCTATATTGATTTTAGATCTCCTGCTTCATTAGAAAATATTAAAGTTTTGAATAAGACATACAGGTGTGAACATGTCTACTCCCTTTCTTTGTTTTTTTTCTGTCTTCCCTCATTTAACTGCTCTACTCTTTTCCCAAGAAAAGAAGATCCCTGCTTCTGAGAGCAAGATCCTGATATTCAACATGCTGTCATTTATTTCATTCTTACAGTAATTCTAGAACTAATTCCATCATATTTAGGGGGAGTCACTCAAGGATTACGTAGGATATTCATTATGCGAGACACAAGGTCAGTCTATTTATTCATTCCTGGAGGACTACTACTTATGTCACCAATGACGATAACAATTCCACTGCAGAGAGTTATGATTGTGACTCTAGGAATTCAGTCATAAATAAATAAGAGGGTAGAGGTATTTATACTAACATTAATTTGACAAACTTCTGCAGCAGACAACATTTATACAGTCACTATTTGGAGATGCATTTTTGTGGTATTTCAGGTTAAGTTGAATACTGGAGATTTTGGGAACAATGCTGAAAAAACTTCAGCAGTGCACCAGCTTTAACAAGCTGCCTCAGCCTATCGAAGGAATGTTGTATTTGCATATAGTTACTCTGATAACTGTGGTTATAGGGGGTATTCACACTTGTCTACTTCAAGCAGCTGTCTCTGTTATTATGAACCACATCTTCAAAGGAGTCCACTTTTTTTTCTAGTGATTATACAAGAACTTTGGAGGCTATTCCTACCATCAACTATCCAGCATTAAGTACTTAACATTTCTTTCTTTAGCAGAGTTAGACACTTAAAGTACAGTACAGAATGTGATCAGTGAAGGGTAGGGAAAAAGAGTCAAAATGGAAGCAGCATAAAATCTCATGCAGAGATTTCTACAGAGCAAACAGTGACTGACCTGACAAATAAGTTGAGGCAAGACCAGAGACAACACTGCTAAGACAGGCTGGAGGATGGAGCAGTTGGAAAGAGATAGATAGGACAGGGAGCAAAGAGAAAATCAGCTTGGTTTGGCTAGGTAACAGAGATAAGGACTGGGATGTTACCTGAAGAACTGGAAGTGATTGGCAAGACCAGAGCCTTGAGCTCCTAGGACAAGGTTTTACTAAACAAAGAGATTAGGGCCCAGATGCACCACCTGATAAAATAAATTAAGACTGGCTAATTGAGAAGAATGGGAACAGGACGCGGGGACAGGGACAGGGACAAATAGTAGAGCAGACTGGCAAAAGTTGGGAAGGTTGGGGCAGATCAACATATGGTGGAAAAAGGCAGAAAAGGCATCTCAGCCCCAAGATTTATCCGTTGTCAGAAAATGCACATCTCACCAAAACTAAAGGCCTATTGTTCTCAGTTATTCACAGAATCACACAGAATCACAGAACATT
>NW_010186424.1:0-4287 GCF_000695765.1 Mesitornis unicolor | reverse complement strand
ATATTTAGCTAAATAATATAATAATATAAAATAATATCTAAATAATATTTAGATATTTAGCTAAAACATCAAGTGTTCAAAAGGACTTCACAGGTATCTAGTGCATTGCCATCTGAAAGACAGCATGCTATTTTGAAACACAAGTGTAGTCTCAAAGTGCAGCCATTTCTAGAACTGAGACTTACAAAAACTAGCTGGTGCACAGAAGCCTGTGCTACAGCACAGGAATAGCAAGTCTAAACCAAAATGGCAAAGGAAACCCATCTTTTTACAGCAAAAACGAAAGGATTTTTAACAGCCCTTCAGAATCTGAGTCAACAGGACCTACTTCGATATACACAGTAACCTGAATGAAATCTAGCACCTGAGTTCATATTTCAGCTTGTCATTCTAGGGACACAGATTTCAAATATAAATCCACATACGGACAATATGTGAGTTACTGTCACAGTAGAGAGCCATATCTTCTGAATTCCCTATCTTGAACTGTTTTTCACTCTAGAAAGTAACTCAGTAGACATATCACCACACTCATTTGACTATCAAAACAGAGCCAACCTGCTGATATGAGCAAGGACAGGTACATTTTTTTCCATATATCTAAGACCATGCCTGTCCTGCAATATCAGATTTTATACACAAGTATAGCAGCCTAGTAATACCATACCTTGGATTCTTTGGTTCTAATACTCATAGAATCTACAGCAGGAAACACTTCACATGCATTTCTCTACCAAGTTGCCCTCAGCAGCCACCAGGCCCACTACTCTCCACTCACTCGGTTGCTGCTACATGGATCAGGAGTCTCCCTGCAACTGCTCCCCTTAAAGTCCAACAGGATTTGGGGTTGAGTTTTTTGCTTTGCCGCTGTTTGGGGATTTTCTTTGCTTCGTTTCCTCCAGTCAGGTCCAAGCGGAGGCAGCAGCAACGCAGCTCTGCACTGGGCTGCTGCAGCCACAGGAAGGGACACACAGTCACAGAGGCAGCAAACCCAGCCCAGTCACCTCTGCCTCCCATGGGGGACAGCAGACGATGACAAGTGGAAGGTCTGAGAGATAGGTTTTTATCAAATGATCTCCTGGAATGTGTCAGCCTATCTAATGACACCCACAACACCACAGCTCCATGTCTACCAACATACAAACCACGTAAATTGTCAGCATCCACTTATGCCTGCATATTCTGCACCCAATCTTCTGATTATAATCAGAAGCCATAAAGTCCCTCCACCAGCACCAACAAAAGTATAACCTAAGTATCTTCATTACTGTCTTTCAGTGAAAACTTCCTAAGCACACAAATAACTTTAAAATAGGACTTAATTTTGGTAAGTTTTACATATAAGTTGAGACTTTTTATCCCTTTTGATCCCAGGGTGGGGGGAAATTCACTAATCAGCAGAATCTTCAGTAACTTGTATCTGAACACTTCCATTAAGAACAACAGCACTGAAGACAAGGTAAGGTTTGAGCTGAGTGTTTCTCACTGCTAAGGATACTTGAAAGGAAGAAACTGCAGACAGCCTCAGAGCACAATTTGAATGGATATCAACAGATAACTTTAAAAAACCAAACACACACATACATATAATATACTAAGAGCTGATTTATAGAGAACTTAACACAAAACTTCCAGGATTCACTTATTAGCATACAAGTACTCCCTGCCAGATTAACAGCCAGAAGCACTGGATTTTCAAAAAACCCCTTAGCTAACGCAGTTATATAAACTGTGAAAGTTCAGATTCGTTTGACAGCTTTTCAGTGTTTTTTCATTACCTCCGACCTGCAGGGGAGACAAAGATGACACATCAGGAGTAAGAAGCTTCACTCTCTTACTTGCAGAGAAGTCTGGCTGAAATACATAACATCAGTGTCACTGCACCTTAGAGCTATAAATACAAATAAATACACTTTAAGGAGTGTTGCAAAGGGATTCGTTGGTGTACTTCTGCTTTTTTTAAATTGATTTTTATAGGAATTCGAGACTTGGTGCAAAAGAGATCCGAAAGAAACACCCGACGGAGCCAAGAGCCAGCAGCTCCGTGCAAGTGCACTGCTGCCCTCTCCCGGGGCGGTCACATCTGCGCCCGCGTCCGCACCGCCCAGCAGACCCCGACGGGAGCTGCACCTCCGAGCCCATCAGGACTGCTTAGAGAGCCCGAGATTTAAAACAAAGCAACATTTTAAAAGGTAAAGCACACACACATCAGGTAGAAACACAGCAAGTTATTGATCAATATATAAAGCGTGGTAATTCATCACCTGAAATCCTACATCCATTTGTTCCTTCCTCCACGACCTGATGCAGAAGAACCTAAAAGTGACTTTCAGCATAAACAGCAGAGTTAGCCTGTGGGACAGCAGAGTATTCTGAGAGCTAAGAGAAAAAGTCCGACAGCAACTTTCACATTCAAAAATACCTAGAAGCTTTGACATTGTTACTGCAGGACTACTGTAGCTCACAATGCAAAGAGTAAGCACACCAAGTTACACAGTGCTTTGTTTTCAGCAGCATTAGAACAAGGTGAAGTTTTCCTGTTAGGCAAAATTCTGCTTTTGATTACCCTGCACTAGCACAGGGTAATTCATGGGCCTGGGTACACCTTCCATTTACCTACATGTAATGAGTTGCTTTACATAAGCTAAGCTTCAACTGGTAGAACGCACAGTTTTAGACCCCAGCAAGCATGAGAGAAAATACATAGCTTAAGTCTCAGCACAAGAAGAGTTTAAGCAAACGAATTTTAGTTTTCAGATGTGACTACTAAGAATTAACACAGGTTTAGGTACTGCAGTTCAACAGAAAAGCAATTCACTAAACTGCAATAATCCTAAGATAACGTCTGAACCATAAAACCTGATGGTAATAACAAAATTTGGTCTGAATGTCTAAAATGCAATTGTAAATTGTAAAATTAACTAAAAGTAAATATAGCCTGAACAGATGTATTTAATGGATTACTCAGGTATAAATCCAGTCTCTTAAGTCAAATAAGTGGAAAAACAGCCAGAGCAAAGGGAGGATATGACTTAATGGAGACTGCATTCTGCAGGTCAGGATGGCCTTGACCAGTCCAAGAACCAGCCTAAAAACAGCATTCAATTGCTACCAGCCCAAGAACAGGCAGTTCCACAAACCCAGACTGAAAACAGCCGATCACACAGCAGTTCTCAAACTAAAACTCCCCCATCCCTTTTGACCATAAGCTTCACGAAAGTCAACGCTGTTGTGCAGCTGTAAAACGTCGTACGACTCTCACACGTGAGCACAGCCTGCAAAACACGCTCAGCACTAGGAAGGCTTCAGCTGAGTAGTTGCATACCCAGTTTTTGGGAACACATCAAGGAAAGATACGCATTTCCCATGGAAAGGGTCCGAAAAGGAAGCAAGGATGAGCAAAGTGAGAAGTTGTCAACTGTCGTATCGGAGTGAATTGGCATTCTTTTGCCACTCTTTAAAGACTCAAGTGGGACAGCATTATCAGTTTTCAAATACATAACATGGTTGCAGAGAGAAAGGTAATAAATTGTGGTTTATATCCTCAGAAGACAGACGAAATAGCAGTAATGGTTTTAAATTGCAGCAATAAGCATTCAGGTTACACATCAGAAAATCTTCTAGTGAGATATATAATAAAACAATTAGAATAAACCAAACCACAAGGCTTTAAGAAGAGGTTAGATAAACAATTGCTAAGGAACAGTGCAGGTGGTGTGTGTATTTAATTTATACATTTGTACATTTTATTTAGATACATGCATACATACACAGAAAACCAGTGATCTCTGAAGTATGTTCCAGTCTATTCTTTGACTATTAATTTCCATAGTAAGTATACGCAATGCAAGTGAGAAAAAACATTTAACACACTTTCTCCCCGATGGCAATTCTACTTCTGTGGAGTCAAACTCACAGCTTACAAACAGCACACTCATCACAGAACGTGAAACACTGCACACTGGCATCAGAAATTAAAAAGATTTTAAAAAGCCAATGAAAGAAGCAGATTATATCATTACTTGTAAAACATTAGACCTTCTGAATTACTACCCATAAGCCAGCAAACAAAACCAACATTGCCTAGAATCCTGTCCATAGGTGTATCAGCACCAAATTTACATGCAGATCATCAAGTGCCAACACCATATAAACCATCACTTTGAAACCAGTCTACACCAATGACAGTATTAACAACTTAAGAGTTCACAGAAAGGGCTGCTGACACAGCTTTTTATAGGCACTTTTAGTCTTCTCCTGTCACAGAATCACAGAATCGCTCGGTTG
>NW_010186423.1:93336-112929 GCF_000695765.1 Mesitornis unicolor | reverse complement strand
TTTCCAGTTGTTTATAAAATAAGTCATCTGTATCTTCTTGGCTAGGTGGTCTCATGTTGATTGCTCCAGGTGTGGGATGGAGCATACCAATGCAGTCCATTTCCTTGTCGACTTTTGTTTATTTCACCAGTATTACATGAAGTCCTGTTTCCTTGAGTTAAGAACAAGAAAGTTTTCTGAAAGCCCGAAGATTGTTTTAACCAGGACCTGCTATCAAGGTGCTCCTTGAATGCTATCTGAAGTGCCTCTGTTTCTTTTGTGGCCAAGGAGATGTGGAATTTCTGGCTTCGTCTCATCACCCTCTCCTCTTGGTGGCATTGTGTTGTACTGTGCACTTCCTCAGATCTCAGCTCAGGACATGGTTTAGTGGGCATGGTGGTGTTAGGTTGATGGTTGGACTTGATGATCTTAGAGGTTTTTTCCAACCTTAATGATTCTGTGATTCAATCTGGACTGGAGCTGGGGCTGTACGGGATTGGTGTGAGAGGGCAACACAGCAGCTTCCTGAAGTTATTTTGTGGTCCACAGGGAAAAAGTCTGGAGAGACCACTTCCAGAAGGGTATGACAAATATCAATGATGAGGTAGCAAACTGATCAGAGGTGGTGGGAAGCCACAAAAAAAGGAGATGCTTGCAACTAAACCATGATGTTTTTGCTTCCTAATCTGTCATGATATTCTGTCTATCTGCACTTCTCTCCGCTCTCTGTGTCATTTGCTGTGACCATCCCTTAATGTTGATACTAACTGAAAATTTCCATGAAGCTGCTGCTGCAGTGAGTGTTGAATTGGTTTAGAATGTGACTTGGAATGAGCAAGAAGGAGTTTAAACTGGGAGCAATGGGCCGTATTCATTAGTGCATACCAGCTGCTCTGTTTTGATGTGAAAGGTATGAAAACATCATCAAACCAGAAGATTAAACTGGGTTTATGGCTACTCTCTGTGCTTTCAAAGAGACTTCTGTACTGTACTGGTGAATCTCTGTAATTCTGAGACCAATTTGAAAAAAAGTTGGCTGTTCATCTTTTAGACTTATTTTGTTAAACCCTGGGATGTCATTGAGAGGAGTATTAGTTTTTCACAGACTCACAGTAAAAACAGGAGAGCACCTGTAAAGATTGTGCTGTATACTGCATGTGTGTACCTCGGTAGTTGTGCCCCAAACATCTTAGGGACTGTTTGCTGATTTTTTTATTTATTTTTTTTCAATCTCTGTGACTATCTTTCCATTTACTTATTTTTTCATAAAACTGATTTAAATCAAAGAGCTTGCAAGATACTTGATATTCACTGATGAAGTGTGCTAATTTTTCTTAGCATTCTTTTTTGTTGTGACATCGGAATGAGTAATATAATTATGCTCTCTTAAACCAACCCAAAAAAAGCATTTCCATGGGGCTGGGCAACAGTCAGTATCCAGACCAGAGCCCATATGTATTTCTTGGCATTCTCTCTTAATCTTAAACAGAACAACAACAGAAGTTGTATTAGTACAAGATTTCACCTGAGTGATTCTGGTATCCTCCCTGTCACAGCTGCTTCTATAGTGTCTGTCCAGCCATTCTGGGTCTATTTCTTGCTCATACATCTTTATAGTATTGATATAGATATGATGACACCTGTCAGCACAAAACTGTCTGGCACAACAGCTCTTTATCATCGTGGACCTGTATGTGGTCTTTATGTTAAATCTCTCAAATCCTTTTGCGGGTTGAGTGCACAGCAAATAATCCCTGGATTCACACAGGTCCTGAAGAGTTCTTGTTTCTTAGGATTTCCATGGAATATAACACTGGTTGTCTCCCCTGAAAATCAGTCCTTATGTTTCCAGGCATTGATTCAAATATGTTTGACTTAGTGGAAGCCTCTGCTTGAAGTTTCTTAACCTTCTTGCTGCCAGATGAATAATTTCTAAATAAAAATATTTTTCTCTGTACTATTTCATTCTCACAGCAAAATATATTTTATGTACATTTGTCTATTATGCTTCATTATTATGTAAAGAGTGATAATAATGTAAGTAAATAAAATGCAAAAAATGGTAAGTATTCCTGCATTCAGATCCTAAGTGATGAAGATTTAAATATAATCACTATATAAGATATTATATTTACTTGGTAGCTGCCAAATGAAAAAAGAGAGGATACAGATTTGAATTGAATGTGATTTAAGTTCTGCAAGCACTGAACACAGACAGCTAGATTCACTGCAGCTCTTCATATTATAGTTCTTGAGGAGAAAGTGTGTTTAGATGAAGAAGGGTAGAGAGTTTGTAGTATTATAACTGCATAAAACCCAAACTCTGAGACTAATGAGGATACCTGGCAAAGTTTTTGCATGCTTATATTTTAGTATATGCATGTATTAATCCTAGCAAATCTATGCTGCCTAATAGGCAGCCTGAAGCTGTCTATAATCAGTATGTGTATGAAGAGAGATATCTAAAAATGTAAAAATGAAAGCTTTACATCTGTAGCAGAAGAAATGTTTCAGAATGAAGGTTTAGGAAACATGCATTTAAAAGAGAGTTGAGTTGGAGCAAAATAAAAGAACGACCCTGTGTAATAACCTGTGCTTTGCCACAGGCAGGCTGAGCGAAAAGTGTCATGGCAAGTGCTAGGTATTAGGAGATGATGAGTAGCATGATTATCTCAGATTGTTAGTGGTCCTCTGTGCATCATAGGGACTGTCAGGTCACAGAGCATGCCCACTTGGTCTGTTGAGCCAGTGAAGCATCCGCCTGTCTCTTTCAAATGATGCTTGTTCCTGATAGCTGTTGTACTGAACCCTGGCATAGAGTTTTTCAGTGTGTTTTGAAGCTTTTTGATACCACCTATGTGCCTGCTTCATGATTGTGTTTAAGTATTCTTTTGGTGATAGTTCAACTATGATCAGATTTGCAGACCACACAAAGTGGTCACAGCCAATGCAGAGAAAAACAGGAAAAAAAATGTCAGTGTGACTTAAGTGAGAGTGGGAGCAATAAAAACATACAGCTGATGCAGAATGAAGATTGATTTCCAAATAGCTATATGTAATTCTTCTTTTTTGACATTATTTTAAAATGTAAATGATTTTGTTGTAAATTTGATGAGAAAGCAGAGTATCACTGTATCTTCTTAGTGCCTGGTATGCTTCAATGACACAAGCTGAATGGAAGTCTGATTTAAATTGAGTTTAAAGTGAAAATTAAACCTATTCCTACGTCGCTGTTACCAACAAGTACCAGTGACTGTAGCTCCAAACCTGTACTAATTACTCAAAAAAACCCCAAACTTAAGGAATTTGAAAATTTGGCTTGGGAATGGAACTGTCATCAAAAATTTGCTTTCTTTAATGGCTAAGTCTTGAGAATCAGCAGAAACAGTCATAGATATGTTGGTGGCACTAATGAAAACTAAAATTATTGTTTATTCTCTTTGAAATGGTGACCAAAGCTTTCTTTTATCACCTTTGTCTTTGCCTGCAAGGGAGGTGATTCTTTTTTCATTGCTTTCCAAACAGAGACACTACAAACTGGCAACATTAGGAGAGAGGTTCATTAAATGAGAATGTGATGGTGTTTCAAGGCATTCAATATTAGCCATGAATGCTTAAAATTACTATATGCTCTCCATCATGACTCATATACTGCAATTAATTGGATGGCCTTTGAGACTATTTCCAGCCATCTGGATATCTACAAAAATGGTGGAAGAGCTGTGTCTCTTCAGCTTAAAAAAAGAAAAGCAAGCTCAAGTTTAGTATCAATTAAGGCTTTAACATCTGTTACTAGAACACAAATATCAGAATTCTCAACATCAAATGTTAAAGGTTGAAACGTATCTGACTTAGTGTTAGCAGTATAGAAGTTACTCATTGAGCTAGAGCTGATTTTCTAGTATGGACAGAGGTATGTGCAGAGGATGTCCCAAAAGATGTCTGAGATGACTAGCTGGAGTCGCCTTGTCAAGGTGCCTACTCTCTGCCATGACATTAGAGAGAAAATAGGTGTTTCTCTTTTCAGATCACTAGGGTGAAGTCAGATGAATTCTGACCTAAGTACCAAATTACATCTTATTTTTTAAAAAATAATGGTGCTATGTAGGGAAGGGGCGGGGGGAAAAACTGTTTGGAAGTAGCCAAATAAGATGTGCTGTTATAACTGGAATACTATACTCTTATGTTTACTTGCTTGCTTTCACTTTTTCCACTTAGGTCTGAACCCCAAAGAGCTGTGCAGTAGGTATTGTCTTGGCTGTTTAAGTCCAACCACTTTTCAGACTGAAATTTTTACAGCTGATGATTCTGTGCTGTAAGGGTAATTATCATTTTCTCACCTTAATAGAACTTCTTCTAAAGAAATTGGAACACTCCTATCTCCATGCTTCTTTCTCAGTGATTTAGCATATCCCTGGTGTATTTGAATTGTTCATTAACCAGATGCTACCTAGATTAGAAGGGAAGAGGTAATGTACCATGCAACATGACCCAATACTTGCTTAAAAATGAACTAAATTTGTTCTAAACCATAGTAAATAACATGGGCTTGTCCCTTGGGCTTTCCACTGAAAACTTCATGCAGAGCTTATAAATCTCATCTCTGTGTCCATATGCAGTTTGTACATATGCTGTTTTGTATAATGAGGTGTCTTGACCAAGTTGGGATAGTGTCATAGGGACAAACCACAGGCCATTTTTTTTTCTTAATATCATGCCATACAGGGAGAATAAAATAAGTAGTTCAACAGAGATTTTTGGAATTAGATATAGTTCCCTTCTGCATAGATTTGTTGATATCTTTATGACTTTATGAAGTTTTGAGGCCATGTGAATAAAACTGGAGACTCTGATTAAGGTTTATAAGATTATTTATAAGAGATTAAGGAACCATAGGAAACAGACTTATTGCAGAATTTGCATATATGCTTAAACAATTTGGTGATTAAAATCAAAGTTTAGCTAAACCATTGTGGGCACTGCTGTAGGTCATTCTAAGCACATATTTATATTTGAGTGCATTCAGTATCTTCATAATCTGACTAAAGGAGCTAGCCTCCAATAAGTGTATACTTCAAGGATATTTAAAAAAATATATTATTCTTGTTTACAGCCCATGTCTACATGCAGACCACTGGAAATGCACAGAAAAGAATGAGTTCTAGGGGAGGAGCCAACACTCAGTTCTGTTCAAATACTCGCTTGTATTAGAGTTTTAAATTCTTATGGTACCACTCATAGTCTTTAAACTTTATGCCACACAGTCTACAGCAAGAGACATGGGCCTGGCAGCATACTTAAAAAATGAAAATTAAGAATAATTACCATGGGTTTTGTATGATGACAGTACTAATAGTAACCTTGTAGTAACATAATGCAGACCTGAGATACCCTCTTGTAATCTGTTTGCCATTAAAAAACAGCTGTAGCTTCTGTGCCTGTTTTGCTGTTCAAGCTAGCTAGAAGAGTGGCATTGAACTTCATTTTGCTTCTTTTGTATTATTGCCCAGTACCATACTCTTAATGTTTCAGACATTTCCTTTCATCTTTCCTCCTCTCTTTAACAGAGCAGGTAAGTGCTGCCATGTTCAAGATCAAATCATCATGATGGAGAGGGCTGAAATTTGGTGAAATGAGTTCACTTCTTCTAGATAATGATATCAGATATATAGCTGTGATTTTTGAAGCTTCTATATGTATATATTGGAAAGGCTGAATTACTCTGTGATCTTAGGAGTGTTAAATATTACAAAGCAAAGCTTTTCTTCCTGGTGAGGTTCTAATGTCAGCATGCTGTGGCAGTGTTACAAGCACATGTTTTTTTCTGTAGAAAGCCTAACAGATGGGTATATTTTCAATCTTTTTATTCACAAAGGTATTCAATAATTCATATGCTACTTTGCATTCAATTGTAAAACTGCTCAATGAGTAAATTAAAGCTTAAGAAGACTGTTGGGTTTGCAGAACAGAATTCTGTTCAGCATTTCAGTTCTTTTATCTCAAGCCTCTCTTCTTTTTTCATCTATCCTTACCAACACCTCTTATGTAGTGCCCATACCTTTCCGACCATCAGCTTCCATCCTCTTCTGTTTGTGCTCTTTTCTGTCTATGGAATTTCCATTTATGTAAAAACATCCCAGCCTTTCACAGTCTACTCATAGTTTTCATGTTCTATTTGGAGTCATGAATTTACAGGAAAATGCCCAATTTGCATCAACTACAATAGAGAGAGGTAGAATTAAAATTCCCGTTCTCTGCTTAACATATTGGCAGATATTCCCTCTTGACCCATCTGCTGAGTAGTTGTAAATCCAGCCCTGTATTCTCTCTTTAGAAACAGTGTTTCTTTGCTGCTTGTAGCTTTAAGCAGAATTTCTTTACCCTGTTTGCACAAATGTCCAGCATGAAATATTTCCATTACAGTAAAAAAGGTAAACAATTCATATATATTGCTGTATTACTTATTTTCTGTTCTGCAATATGGCAAATTGACTCTCAGGAATTCACAGTGGAGAAATTAAATGTCTTGGAAGGCTCTACTGACCTCAGAATTAATGAAGTAAAGACCATCGATATTACTGGGGAAAGTGCCATGTCAATTAACAAACAAATTACTTTGTTGTATGGTTGATTCGAGGACAGTGAGAAGATCTGAAAGGCACCTAGAAAAATTCAAATAGGTAATTTCTTTCTCAAATCAGAGTCTGTAGTGATACCCACTGCATTCAGTGCATGTACTTCTCCCAACTGCAGTACATAGCAAGGAAGGAGAGGAAGTTGTTCTGCTGCAGACAGAATTTCACTCTGTTGAAGTGTTAATAAATGTGTCTTAATTTTGGTTGAACTGTGAAAATCAGGAGGTTCCATTTGTGAATAATTTGATGCTAATATATATGCATTCATTAATGGTAATTTCCTTTCAACTGTGTTAAACACACATGAGGCACTCTACTATATCTCAGAGTGGGTAGAGATAATTTCAATAAGGTGCCATTGATATTCTGTCGGGTTTTACTAGTAATCAATAGAAAAGGTTGGCAGCAACATCAGTTATGTTAGCATATTGTTTTGTTTTTCTTTTTTCCATTTATCAAGAAAACAGAGTTCAAATTTTGATCTAAAATCTAAAAACCTTAAACTGTTGACAGCTCTACTACTCTTATGACTGATAGTAACTTAATCAAGAGGAGTCCTGTCAGACCAGTGTTACCAGTGAGAATCTTTTCTGGGTTCGATTTTTTTTATTTTTTTTTCCCCCAAAGATATTTGTGAGAGATCAGCTTGTTGGAACTGAGAGCAGACATTTCAGCAGTCACTGAATGGTCAAAGTTAAGCTAAAGGTACTTAAAAGTATCAAAAGCAAAGCCAGGATTGCTGTAGTTCACAGGGATAGGAAGAAAGGAGCCAGAGAGGGAGTGAAGAGGAGGATAAGAAAGTTGTTTGGATGAATATCAGTGAAGACTGCATTTGCAAAGACCAGGAAAAGGGAATCTGCAGTAATAGTTTGACAATGTAGTAAATTGAATGAGACTGAATAATGGAAAGTCCTATCTTAGATTTGACCCACAGTGCCTGCAAAATGTAGATCCATGATAAGAAGGTGCCAGAGTGGAAAGTTGGGTCTGAACCAGCTTCTCCTAATCCAGAAGCTCTCAAATTGCTGAACTTTGAGTTTTATTTAATAAAACATATATTTTACCAAATAAGCCTCTTAGAGAGAGTTTAGTTGGTTTGAGCATGTATACAGTTGAGATTTATGACAAATTAATGAGATCAATTTAAAATTGATTCAAGTTAAACCAGTTCAATTTCTCATGAAGATTGAATTACAAATGGGTCAATTACTGGAACAGGAGATTAGGGTGAATTTTTTCCACAAGGAGAATTTCCAGATAGTTGGCAGTTATGAAAATCAAACTTCTTATTGAGTGTCTAAATCAAATGTAGGAACTTAACTCTGTTCTCTTTTCTTCTCTTGGCCTTGGTGACTTGCCCTGGGTCACTCTGTGAGTCAATGACAGAGCTGGAAATAAAACCAAAGAATTATTACTCCCCATCACAGACACTAACCACAAGACAATCTTTCTCCTCATTTCCCTTTTAATGGACTACTCTTGCATTTAGCATTCCACACCAGTCAACAGGGTAAAATTACTGGCTATGGTTAGACAAGCGTACTAAAGAGTACTTCAGAGTTTATGGATGAAAGCAACCATAAAAATGCTCAGGTTTATTTTTATTATTTATTGTTTGCAAACATGGAGATTCAATAAAAGTTTACAGATAAAGGAGGCCCAGCACAGAACTTAAGTTTCTCATTATTTCTTTGCTGTTCCAAAAGCAACATGCATTACTTAAAGTATTTAGTTGAAAGAAGTAATTGCCAACATTTTCCTGATACTTATTCTTGGAAAAATATATTAAAATATGGAAGAACTAATAAAAATTATCTCAAATTATCCTGTTCCCATTCTTAGCTTTTCTGTTGCACCTAGTAATGGTTGCATAGTTCCTTCCTAAGAATATAAAACAGCACCTATTATTGAAATCAAGACTACCTATAGTCCTGAGCAATCTGGGAAGTGGGTTTTTTTTTATTGCCAGATTGTTTTCACTAGTCTGAATGCCAGCTCAGTTCTCTAGACTGAGGTCGGTTCCCAGATTTTTTAGTTGATTTGTTTTCCTGTCATTGACAATCAGTATGACTGAGTGGTGGGAATGAGTTGTATTATCAAGTACCATTCAACATGAACAGCCCATAAAAACTAATTGCTATATTTTTCTTTTGGGGATTCCATTAATTTAAATGTGAACCATATTTGACAGCAAACATTTACACCGTGAATTGAAATAATTGAGAACTGAGATGAAAAGCTAAGTTTAGCAGGTTATAAAGGCAGTCTGACTGTACAGGTTTAGCCAGTACATAACATTGTGTCCAGAAATGGGTAAGACACAACATGAAAACTGTCTTCATGGAGACCTCACAGAATAAAAGAAACAGATCTGCATATATAGCAGAGCCTGGCTGTGATTGTAGGGCTGCAATGAAAACTTTGGTCACTGAAACACCAGGCAGCAACCAGTGTTCATTTTGCATAGCAATCTTGTAAGCAAGCTGCAGAGATGTACCTTGCAGCTCACCATGGAGAGCAAAGAATAACCTTCAGAGTATGTGCAGCAGTGAGGCTTGAGGGCAACATTTCTTGAACGTGTTCAAGAATTGGAAATTACTTCTATGAGGAGAGGACCTACCCCTCTGCACATTCAGCGTGCTAGAGGGCTGCTATGTCTAATTGCAGGACAGAGACCATGGTGTAAAATACTCACTGCTGCTTCCAAGGCTCACAAGGCCCTGCAGCAGCCAGTGTATATTTTTAAATTCAGAATCTGTGGTAACTTTTGTTTCCTGAAATGAGCATCTATGAGTGAGCCCAGTGTGGTGAAATGGGAAATTGGTGCTGATAATAGCGAAGATGCTAGTACTGCTATGAAAGAGTGAATAAATTAGCATGAGCAAGTAGTCTGGTAGTGCCACTGCAGAGATGAGATGGGTACTGCGAAGTAGAGTTGTATGCAGAAGCATGACGTGTGCGCTTCTACGTCTGGTATTGCTCCTATGCTGACCTTGACAAATGTGACAAAACTTGCAAGTTTGTGAGGAACTATTGACAAGTACAAGTGTGTCAGTGTGCCTGAAACTCCATGGAGCTTCTTGTCGTTCATCATGTCCGCCCTGTGCTTTTTCAATTTAAAGGACTTTTCATCTTCTTTTTCTGTTTGTTTATTATCAAAAGGATTGAGAGTATTTTCAACATCAGTAGACAAATAAACAGCAATTATAAAACCTCCTGCTCATTGGTCACTTGCGTGACTCATGTACTAAGTTTTGTTTATTCTTTAATGCTAAATCCTAGTAAAGTGAGGAAAAATACAAGCAAGCTGTAGAATCTAAGACAAAACACGGTCAACAAGTAGCAGAATCCAATAGCAAATTTCAGGCTTCACTTGACTACAAATTAATTCTGCATTCTAACTGTGCTCTCCGGTTCATTAACATTCCAGATTCTTTTGTGTTTTCTGAGCACTGCATTTAACTCTAACACATCCCAGTTTATTTCTGCATAACCTCATTCCACCACAACATTCCAGTAGCAGGCACTGGGCTTACAAAAATGTAGCTTTTTTCCCTTTCTTTTTTTTTCCAACATATTTCTTTTCAAAGGAGTTTTGCCTTCAGCTTCTGCAAGGCAATATTTCACCAAGTGTGCATTAAAAATGAGGATAAAGTGTATGTGAGTACATCAGTAAAAACAGCTTTTTTACAAATTTATTTACAAACCATTTGGATCTTTCAGAACTTTCTTAGGAGTCATTAATATTGTTATGATACTCTAGTCTCAGTAAAGAGACTTAACCTATTAGACTCAATGAAGGGAGGAACCCTTCCACGAGAGCAACAATACCAGACTTGTTTTGTGAGATTCCTTTCACCCGCTCCACTCCTTAGAGAGTTATAATTTGTAACTAGTAATCCGAAAATAACATGAGGAATTGTTTTTAGTGCGAAAATGAGTATAGTAAAATTTACTGAATGTGAAATCATCATGTTGATATAAAGTACAAATGATGTAAACTGTCAAGCTTTTGGTTTGCAAGCTGATCAACTGGAGTACGAGAAATCTCCTAATCTCCAGGTGCATGGGGCTTTATGCATTCCTCTAAAGCATTAGACCACAGCTGGAAACAGATGAGGATGATCTATGGCACTTAGTGTAACAATTCCCAGAAAAATATGCATTTAGCTTTCGCAGCCATGAAAAGAATACATTTATTTAATGGATTTCTGATCTTTTCCTTGGACAAATGGTATTCAAATAATAAAATATTTGGCAGACTGCAATGTAAAGTGTGAGATAGTTGAGGTTTTTTGTTTATTTGTTATGCTTTAATTAAAGGTGAGGGATGCAATGTAATTCTTTCACTCTCTTCTGATTCATGCACCTCAGTCACAAATATGTAATGGAAATGTGGTGTGACTTGTGTCACTTTTGCAAGCTGCAAAAGTCAAATGTCCAGGGAGTCAGACCTGACCAGAGCCCTGCTCTTGGGAATATTTCTGGTTTTTCATATGGTGGCTGTGTAACATGCAATGCATAAACTGAGCAGGGAGTATAACCTAGTTTCTCCCACTTCTCACCGAGTACCTTGAGTAGGAGGCCATAGAAACAGCTCGCTCTGCTTGCAAATGCCTTCATGGCTGCCCATAAAGGAGTGAAATGCACCTTCACCAGACTTTGCTCTAGCCTTATGGACAGGCACTCTGCCTAGTATTCCTCCCACTAAATGCTAGACACTTAATTGAACGTTAAAAGGAGTACCTCAATGATGCATGGAAAGACAGTAGTAGTTCTCAGTCAGGCATACTTACAGGTGAATTGCCCATAGGAAGTACACATGCACATATATGCCCTCTCAACTCTGAGAGATTCACAACAAATTCTCCTCAAGTTTAGGAAGGCACCTAGAATTAGGTGGAGGAAGAGTTGCCTCTGAGATGCATGACAGGTGGGTCTCAGTTTCTTCTACCCAAGGGAAGACCCAGATCCTTCCTCCTCCATTCCTGGTTATACATCCTAACCTACAGGGCACTGTGCAAGTGATTATAATAATCCACCATTGGATGTGGCTTTTAAATACAAGTCCTACCTGCAGGTGTGGCACCTGGATCTCAAGTGGAGAACTCAGGTGACTTTGCTTGAGAGCATGGCAGGAACTTGAAGACAACCCTGTTGTCTAGCTGTAGGTTTCTCCTTGCTAATTTTGGGGTTTTCTAGGTCATTCTTTAGAAGCTTTTGCTGCTGGTGATTTTTATTTTTTTAAGGCGATACAGAGTCCTTGGTTAAAAACTAAACAAGAACATGTGTATGTTACTGCTTCTCTTTGTGAACTGGTTTATGTAGCAGCAACATTCACAGTCTTTGCCTTAGATAGATGAGGAAGGTTTCAGACATATCCCAGCCAGACCCCTTCAGATCCTCTGCTAAAGCTGTTCTCTCTCCTGCTTGGCAGGATAAGGGGCAGTACTCTTCACTCCTCCTGCCCTTTCTGGATAAAGTGAGCAGGAGCAGGGCTGATTGCACCCACAGAAGATTCCTAATCACTTCTGGCAGCTTGGTATTAATACACCTATCACAGTGTCAGATCCTGGTGCTGTGAAAAGGAATATACATCTTCTTAAAGCTCTTAGCTTGGAAGACACAGTTTAGTTGCGAATAGGGGTATTTCTGCTAGAAATATAATCTCCCTGATTTTGCACTGAAGTCAGTCACCTAGCAGTTTTTATTTGCAGTTTTAAGTCGGTAGTAAACTGTGTGACTTAAGCATGTTACATATCAATGCAATACATAAGTCATGGTCAACTGAAAATAAGCCAGATCTTTGCATACCTGAAAATGTTACTCAACTGAATGGAAAGATCATGTTTGCATGATCTTTTTTTCCTCTCACTGTAAGCACTGAAGAGTAAGTGAAATGCCAATTGTCAGTATGGAGTTATGCTGTTTAACATTGTTAAAAATTTGCTGGATTTGTGAACAATCTAATTGTACAGGTTCTCTAGAATTATTTTTTTTCTTCACCTGAAGAAGTGATGATATAATTATATCAGAAGAAACTACAGTAGCATTTTGGGCAATGCAGTATAAAGTGTCTTGCTGTAAATTCAAATGAATTTAAACGTTCTCTGTCAAGCAAGCAGCTCAGTGGATTGCTGAGGAAGGAGGCCCTAAAGTAGGGAATGAAAAACTGTTCCTTCTTGTGCTGTCTCTAGTTTAGTATCTTAAAATTCTAAGGAACTGAGTATTTGGGGGGTTTTGGTATTTTGTTTTGGTTTTAAATAATGATGAAGAAGTCATCTTCCTCAACATTTTATGATAACCCAATTCTGCTGACATCTTTTTAGTACAGCTCTCTTACAGATTTTGTATATAAAGCAAGGTGAGCATTGTGTCTCTCATGGAAGATAAAGGGTTTCAACCAATGTAAAACATCTCACCTGAGCTACTTGTGCTAATTAAACCTCTGTTCAAAGCCATGGTGTGATAACAGCTGTTTGGTCTGCTGTGGGGCAGAAAATGTGTATGATCTTGCATGTCTTTAGTACTAGTACTTTCAAAGACTATCTTGACTTTAGTAAAAGTCATAGTGATTTAGAACTCAGTAAAATAAATCCATTAAAAAGTTCAACAAATTATCAGCTGCAGCATGCTGAAACCTGTGTCACTGAAAATTGGGTAGGTTTTTCAGTGTTATGTTTTTATTATGCTTAAATAACTGAAATATTTCAATAATGTCATTTTCTCCAGCTCTTCATATGTCACAACTGTATTTCTAAGAAAAAAAATAGTCTGGGATTAATAAGCCTAGGTATTTTAGGTTGCATGAAAATGGAATCAACTAAGCATTTAAGAATGTTCCTCATTTTAAATTAGTAGCTGATATATCCATTCTATACAAGACTTCAGCAATTCAGTGAAATTTATTGCATGCTTGACCTCAGTTCCTGGAAAAATACTGGAAGAAGTCTCTAAAAGTAC
The DNA here is from genome assembly GCF_000695765.1 of Mesitornis unicolor. Taxonomy (NCBI): domain Eukaryota; kingdom Metazoa; phylum Chordata; class Aves; order Mesitornithiformes; family Mesitornithidae; genus Mesitornis; species Mesitornis unicolor. The sequence goes on along the minus strand of NW_010186423.1, from coordinate 99,352 downwards.
CTGTAAGCACCTAGAAAAATAAAGGAGATGAGGGTAAACATAGATTTGCCAAGAACAAAATGTGTCAAACCAATTTAATTTTCATTTCTCATAGAATAACAGGTCTTGTGGGTAAAGGACAGGCAGTAGATGTCATATATTTTGACTTCACCAGAAGAAATTATTGTAGGTGGATAGGAAACTGCTCAAAAAGCTTTAATGGGGGGAGTGTTATTAATATTTCACTGTCAAAAAGAAGCGTGTGTCAAGAATGTGCTTATTAAATCTGTAGATGGCACCAACCTGAGAAGTACTGTAAGTACTTGGAAAATAGTCAAGCAGAAGATTAGGAAAAAAAGTTACAATGTGGTTACGTGGGGACAGGTACCTGGAAAATGGAGTGATGTTGCAGTTTTACTAAGGTCTAAAGTAAATTGTGGCTGAATAAAAAGTATGGCAGATTTTCTTTTTTTTTTTTGATTATTACAATTGGAAAAGATTTGATTTTCAATATTCATGCTAGCACTTAAGGTGTGATATTTATATCTAATGATATGAGTGAAAGAGTCCATGCAAATGAAAAGGGATATAATGTCTGTTTGAGAAAAGTGCAAATCTTTAGTATAAAACTTGAAAGCTATTTTATATCATAACAGCCAAAAACTTCAATTTCAGCATTGCAACTGATAGCTTTTCTTGTGCTAACTGATGGTTTATCATTTAAGTGGGAAAAATGCAATTTATTTGATCACTTGAAAATACTAGAATAGAAATTCTGTGGTGAAGCAATTTTCATCTTTGTAACAACAAGAAACAAAATATTCTTGGTAAAAGTAGTTTAGCAGCGTATTTTATAATTGTTGTTATAAGAGTATTATCCACTTTGCTATTTGCTTTTATATCATATATTGCTTCCGATAGAAGTATACTAACATCTGTATATACATCTTAATATACTGTCTATACGTGTATCTCTATATGCATATTAACTATACCTGAGAGCCTTACATTTTGCAAAAGTCTATCCTTAAACCCTACTTTAGGAAGTTACTATTATTTTAAGAATTTTTTTTTACTTACATTCAAAAAAGAAATATGGAAGGACTGGAATTCAAATCCAAATTCCCTTAATAATATTGTGTTAACCTCATTAAAGAAGTTCTATTAGGTGTAGGAGCACTGTGGGGTTAAGCAAAGGATTGCTGAACACTTTCTTTTCATTGTATCAAAATTACTGGGCTTCAGTGATCAAGTCTCAGCTTCCAAAATTTCTTTAACTTCCAGGAAACTGTGGAGAATATGTTTTGTTTTAATAGAAAACTGCTGCTTAGTTACCATGTTAACATTTCATTTGTTGTGTTTCTAGACAATATAATTTTAATATTAATCCCATTAATAAGTTTTATCATCTTTTTCTTAGTAAGATTGTTTTATCGTCACTGAAATCTTTATATTTTCTTTAATAAGATGAACATTTAATGTGCTCTTGGCATGAATTAATGAATTAATAAGTCAAATCTCTATGGATTTCTTTCTCTTAAAAATAAACCCTCTTCCAGCAAGGAACTTTTGACAGATTCTGGCATTTGAATTTCTTGTAGCATTTTCAACTTTATTCATAATAAGAAAAAGGAAAAATTCTGGGTAGTCAGACTGTAGATGATTCCCGCCCCACCCCCCATGAGACAGTGTCAAATTTGTATTGCTAGAGAAGCTGATTCTTTTAAGCTGTGGTGAAGCCATGGTTATTATACCATGTGTTCTAATTTCCCAGTAGAAATTAGCAAAATTGTGAATTTTATCTATTAATCTACCTGTCAGGATGTTTGTGTTGTACTCACGCACTGATTCACTCTTCAGCTGATTGATGAGTTGCTGAGATAGTTTTTGTATGGATGCTTCAAAGATCTGTCTTGCCGAACTGATGACCTCTGGTGGGTTACTGCATTTAACTGAAGTCAGGGACTTTTCCCATTCAGTGAAAGTTGGAGCTGTGTAACCTCTCGCAGGTTGTTTCATGGACAGTGTTTCTGTGAGCAGAGAACATAAAGTCCTTGAGTGGAAGACTTCTCTTAGATCATTTTGTGCAACTGGAGTTCTGTTTCATTATAAAGTCAATGCAAGTCTTCTTTGCTTAAAACTTACAGAAAAATTGAGTTGCTTTGTATTTTAGACTCTGTTGTATTATAGACAGGAAGGAGACAAGTGGGTAAAAAACCGTTTGGTCGGGATCTACCCTGAGGGAAGAGCTACTCTTGGTTCTACCTACACCTAATTGATTTTAATGAAATTTTGGGGTGACTAAGCCTCACTCCAGCATAACACCTTGTCATCAGCTCAACTCCAGCTGTGCTACCAATTCCCTTGAGTTAAATAGGGCTACTGCCAGCCTTCCAGTTGGAGCACTGAGTGTGTTGTGCAGGATCAGGCCATACATAAACTGGGATTTTATTGACTTCAGAGATCTCAAGGTCTTTTTTCAAAGAACTGTGTGTTATAATGAAATGGTTGTGAACCTGATATAACTTAAGTGTTTAAAGGAACTGCGGCAAAGCAGAGTAACGTCTGTATTGCAATATAGGCATTTTTGTTCCTGCAAAACAGATGTTGTTTCTTCCTCTGTTGCATTATGGAGACAATGTTTTGCTTAAGTTGGGCCTCCTCCTGTGCTTGGAAGGATTGCTGTGTGCATGGAAATCAAAGACAAGATGTATGTTCCTGTGCTTTGCTCACTTTAGTTGTGTGTTGAAGATGTTCTCAGTCATTAATTTAGGAGGAAACTTTATTTTTGTTAAATTGGAGCTAAAGGCTTTAAGAACAGACTTCAAAGAAGAATGGATAAAACAGCCTGAAGAAGTTATAATTGGCCTGGATTTATAGACTATGTAGCTATGTATATATCTTGTGGTTACTTCCAAAAAGCTTGTCAGCTCCTTGCGTCAAAGGTGCTGACAGTTTCTGCTGTGGTATGGTTTGAATAAGCCTGCAAACATGCAAATGCAATCCAAGATAACCTTTTACTAACACTAAAAGCCGATTGATCAGGTCAAGTGACAGAGGAGACCATGTGGGGCTAAACCAAAGTCTGCAGAGGATTCTTACTGCTTTATTTGTATTTACTTTTGTTGCTACTAAATCACAGAGGTGTAACGGGAACACCCATGGGCATTTCCACTGTACAGCGGTGCTGTGACCACCAGGTTTGTGCCTATTGCAAGCATCTTTTCTAAGCAATTACTGATGCTTTATAACTTATAATATTGCATTTTTTATTATTTTCTACTTAGTTACAGTACATTGCAATGATTTCCTTGCTTTTCTTATACTAATTCTGTCTGTCCTGAAGTAAGGAATCTTGACTAGTTTCCACATACTTTTGATAGGTGCCTTCTTCTGGAGTTTATTTGCTTGTTTGTTTTTTTCAAGATTTAAAGCTATCCAGTACAGAGGATGGTGATGATGTTGAGAAAAAAATTGCTGTATTATGTTAAATATAAGTTTCTTTTGACAGGGTTATGAAGCAAATTAAAACCGCCATAGACAGACACCATTAAAAGGTGTTTTTGTTGGGTGTATAGAGGTTGTGGGTTTTTTGGTCCTTTAACTGCTTCTGAGGCTATGCTTGTTGAATGTGATCACTGCTTTGTGTGTATGGGTGCACTGAGCTAGGTGGTATTATGTATTAGGAAATTAATACAGTCTTTGTTCTTGCAGTTTCTCTAATGAATGAAAAAGCATCCTTGCAGTGGTATTTATGGGCACAAAGAATATGTCTTGAAGTGTGTGGCCTGACTCAGTGTTTTTCTGACAGGGTGATTTCAGTTCTGCTGACATAAATGAATCTAGTATATTGGGGTGAAATAGAAAATACTATTCTAAAGGGAATTGCTGAAACTGTCCTGTTGCGCAGCGTGTAGGGCACAAGAAGCAAAAGAAAATAAATGAGAAGAAAAGAAAAAAACAGGAGTGATATGAATCCTTGTGACTCAGCTTCTGTAATATGCAAAGACTGTTTGCTATAAAATATGAGTGGTCTTGTAAGCAGGGATGCAAGGCTTTATAATCCATGTTCCTTCCTGCTCCATCCTCCCCTTAGGTGGTCTCATAGTTGCAGCCACTTTGATAGGAGACATGATTTGAATCCTTCAGGTAGAGGAAGGTGTTGGACTTCAATCTTCTACTCTGTCACAGCTGATTTTTGTGCAGGTTTTTATGCTGATAAGAAATGTTTCTATTAGTTTGAAAGCACCTGCCAGACTGAGGCTCCAAAGGCATATAGACAAAAAATAATCTAGCTTTTTTGAAACCAGTTGATCTTCATTGCCATGATATTTATTGAATGAAACCTGAGTGGAAAGGGCAAGTAATGCTATCTGTGAAACAAGGGAAGGAGGAAGAATCTTGGCATTACAAGGTTGTCGGTTTAGCTCAATTTTTTAGAAAAGCATTAGAACAAATAAATAAATTCTCAGTAAGGAACTGAATGATAGCAATGATGCATAATAACTGTAATCAAGAAATCAAAGTTAATCAAGAAAAAAAGTGTCATATGAATTTAATTCTATATTCTGACAGCTTAACAGCTCTGGTAGGTAGAAAAGAAGCCATAGATGTCTGTATATGTACACATTAGAAAATCTGTCAGAATGGACAGATAAATCAAATGGGACTCTTTAGGAGCCTGACTTCAGCCCAATTATTGTTCTGCCTTTTCATTAAATAATTTGGATGAGGGATTGAGACTATTTATTCAGTCTTCAGGTGACAATAACATCGGAAAATGTACAAGGATGTTTGGGAGGCAGGGTTTGAATTTTGTGAATATAAAATCATTCTAGTTGTTCTGTTTCTGCAACACTATGGGAACAATAAAACAAGCTAAGCTGGGTTGCTATGTAGAAAGGACAGATTTAAACTTCTATATTTAGATAGGAGTAATTAACTGCACAAGCACAGGATGGGTAATGACTCCTTGGGCATCAGCAATTGAAGAAAACAATGTGGGTTAATAGTCAATCTCAACTTGAACTTAGGTAAACAGCGTCTTGTCAATGATGTCAGACACCATCTGGACTGTGTGACAGGAACAGTATGCTAAACAGCAGAATAAAATCTTTAGCCTTGAACTTCATAAGGTCAAAAAGGATATGGACCAATTTAGGAGAGTTGAGAGAAAAATAATGAGATTCCTTAAAAGTCTGTTTAAAAAAAAAAAAAAGAAAAGAAAAAGGGAAGGGAAAGGAAAGGGATTTTTTTGAATACAGAGAAGGTAAGACTAAGGTGTCATGATAGCTTTCAAATATATAAAAAGCTGTTGCAAAGAGGTAGAGAATACAGTCTTTCACAGAGAGATCAGTGAGAAACAGACTTGAATTGCAGCAAGGAAGATTTGGGTTATACATCAGAAAAAACCTTCTAACAATAAGGATGGTGAAGCTTTGAAACAGGTAGCCTAGAGAGAATGTGAGGTTTTCATTATTTGGGGTTTCAAGAACAAGTATTTGTACTTGGTATTGGGGGAATGTAGCAGGAGCACGTGGAGCTCTTTGACCTAGGATAGCAGATGCATGTGAATCTGATGAATTGAGTAACATCTATTAGCTTTACTTTGAATTCTTGGAAACAACATGATTGTAATTGTGAAAATACTAGGATACAACACAGTTAAATATGCACTGAACCTGAGAAGAGGAGCATAACTTATTCCCTTGCTTTCTCATGCTTCTCTGCAAAGGCATTTCTACCTGTTAGTCTTTCAAAGGTGAAACAGAGAACAAATCTGAACTGCTTTTCTTTCAGGTTTTTTCCTCCTAAAATGCTGGTTCAGCGCTCAGCAGCTCAGAGCACAACGTTTCCACTGGAGAGCTGTAGTTCTGTCCTAACCTCATCCTAATGGCACCGCTGGGCCCAATGCTGCTCAGCCAGTGCTTGTTATTGACTTTGATTTTGCAGAACCTGACAGCAAAGGTCCTGCAAATTCCAGCCTTGTCATAGTCTTGTTTCTGTGTCTCCTAACTTCTTAAGTGGGCACTGAGCT
>NW_010186423.1:55384-93305 GCF_000695765.1 Mesitornis unicolor | reverse complement strand
TATCCCCCCCCCCCCCCCCCCCCCCGCCCCTGGCTCTAGCTTATGTAACACTGGTTGGTATCGTATCAAATGGTGTTCTTAAATGTTAGGTCCAAAGCCACCTCTCTGCTTGGTCCTGCTTTTGTTGGGAAAATAAATCTCTTCTGGTTTCTTTTTGAAACAGCAAAGGGCTTCACTTCAGGTCAGACTGTTTATCTGAAAGGCACTTCAGAGATAAAAAGCAGAATGCTGTATTTATCTTGCAGTAACAGCAACATCCAGCGAATAATGCAGCTGTCTCCCTTGACTCCTGTGCCCGAGACGCAAACAAACCAGCTGTAGAAAGCAGTTCATGTTGCTATAGACTCTCAATTTAAGCACTGCCTATTAAAGAACATCTACATGGCCAATTTATTATTGTTTTCCTTCCTCAGGAGAAAAAAAGACCTAGCTGTTTTTCAGTCACGAAGGTTCTCAGTGCCAACAGATGGAAGAGCTTCTTTCCCTTAAGTGGAAAAGGGACATTCATTAGGTCTTGGAGTTGGGTGCAAAAATCAATAGCTCCTATGTTGTTACAGCCATTCAAAGTGGTAGTTTCAGCATATTTGTTAAACAGCTTAATGCAGTGAATAAAAGAAAAGCATTGCAATAGGAAACTTCACTAATTCCACTATTAGCCAGAATGTTCACTGTTAGCCTACTTAAAATTAATATAGAACCAAATTATAAGTTGTTTTTAATTCTAGTCCAAAACAGACTTATTTTAAAAATCCAGAATGAATTTCTCACATTTCTTATCTTCTAAATACTTACTGACCTCAAAATTCAATTTGTCACTAGCTTAGCTAGTGCTGTGTGCACTATAAGCTGTGGCAGCATTGCTGGTACAACCTGGGCTGCTCAGAAGGGACTCAAAGGCAAGAAAGGATGGATGGGTGCTGCTTCACTGAGTTTCTGATTCTGAACGGATCCATAGTATGTAGCTGAGCCTCTTCGGCATTATCCCCCAGTGGTGACATTTCAAGGTACTGAAATTAGTCTAGGAAAATACATTGAGTCTTTTGGCAAAGATAAACTTTCTTTGTGCAGGAAAGGTGGGAACAGTAGCGGGGAAATATTTTTCTGTAATTAAGACTGGGTTGTTCACTGTAATTGGCCTGTAGGGTTTTTTTCAGACTATATGACACTTTGATTCTTTGCTGACACTGTTCATTTGAGACTTCGTGACCATCCTCGACTCTCTTCGGTTTTCTAAATTCCAGAACAAACTTTCCTTTTAAAGATAGGGCATTTTGCCATTATGCAAAATTCTGTTTAATCTCAGAACTAAGAGCTCCTCTTCACTGGATAACAAAATATGGAATTATGTTGTTCAGGTCATGCTATGGCAATAGTCTTTAACAGAAATATATTTCACATCTCACTTAAGATAAAGCACATGTAAAAAAACAAAGTTGGAATGTATGTAGTCTGAGACCCAAGTTTTTCTTGCACATAGAACTGAGATATTTACTTCCCATAAAGCAGATGAGTGCCCTAAAATGGTCTGCCCTGATGAGGCTTTAACTTTGGGAAGGTCTTGGGTAGTCAGTTGTGTAATGAATTGTTTCATGCCCAGCAGTAGTTCAGGGTTATAGCCACTCTTGGTAGTGATCACAGAATGGTTGAGGTTGAACAGGACCGCCAGAGGTCATCTGGTCCAACCCCCCAGGACAAGCAGGACCACATTGAGATGGTTGTACAGGACCATACCCAGACAATTTTTTAATATCTCTAAGGAGAGAGGCTCCACAACCTCCTTGGGCAGCCTCACAGTAAGAAAGAGTTTCCTGATGTTCAGAGGGTGTCTGATGTGTTTCAGTTTATGCCCACTGTTCCTGGCCTGGTCACTGGGCACCACGGAAAAGAGCCTGGCTCCATCTTCTTTGCACAACCCCATCAGGTATTTATAGACGTTGATAAGATCCCCCTGAGCCTTCTCTAGGCTGAACAGTCCCATTTCTAACATCATTCTTACACTGTATTATACTAAATTTTGCTGTCTTCATGAAAATTCATTAATGTTTCTGTTTCTATGTCAGTCAGATTTGCTGACTGAAAGAAGTTGTACCTACAAAAATCCATTGAAAGCAGTTGGTTTGGCATATTAGTAAAATCGGGATTGAGTACTATGTGTTTGAATATATGTTATAATAATTTAACACACGAAGCTGTACTTTTGGTGATGACAAACTTTTGAGAAAATCAGATTGAGTTTGGAGTGGAGCAACAGTAAATGTTTGTGAAAAAAGCTGAAAGAGAATGTCTTCTGTTATGAAATTTTGCAGTCATATTTATGATGCAAATTTCACTAAAGACATGTACTTCAGGATAAGGAGAAATGTTCTTTCCTTGTTCAGACAGATTTATCCTGTGCTACAGGGAAATCCCCTTATCACACATTTTCTTCTGTGGTAACAAGGTATTATCAATCACATTACAGTGACATCAGATTTTATTTTCATTTGGAGAATAAATGTGTTTGCAGTAGCGGCTCTCATTCAGTGTATTGTTTTCAAGGCAAAGCTTTTAAATATTCTCTTAATGAGAATACTTGAATTATTAGATGTTATTGCTTAGGTTTAGAGGAAGTTGTGGTAAAATTCAATTGTGCTAGTAAAAATGGTCAATTGGTTAAAGAATTCACTCTTGTATCTTTGCCATCTCTAAAATTGCACCTTTTTTCAGTCTGACTTTAAAGATTAAAGGTGACTTACAGGGCTGTTAGAAGTGGATTTCACGCAAAGCTTTGAAGAAAATCCTAGTCTACTAGTCAAAGAAGACACAAAGCTGTAATTCTTTCTTTGATGAAGTCCACCACTGCGAGATTTGACACTTGAGTCCCCATTGTATTCTGTATGCGTGATGGATTTCTGATAGAAGTATGTGCTGCTCTCTCATCTGGCTTTGTGTGTGTTTATGTGTGGTTATTTTAGGGGCTATCTGACATCTCTATCCATTCTTGCTGTCAGTGTTCTCTGGGTAAATAATAGAAGATCTTCTAAAAGTTTTATTGTATAAATTAAATTGGAGATAAAGAGGAGCTTGTTGGGTCTTTATTACAGAAGAAATAAGATTTCTTTTAATTAGCAATGGCATTGAGATATATGTATGCATAGTCTCTTGAGAATTTTGTAAAGATACCCATAATATTGTGTTTTCTCTCTAATACTTATCAATAACGATGCAGAATTCAGTTTTTAGTACTTAATATGTGACAGTTAAACATAAAAAATTACTAAATGTAGCTTGGTCAGATACTTCACAAGAACACTGAGAAAGTTTTTCTGCAGACTGGATAAAAGCTGATGAATGCTTTAGCATGACTTCACCTTACATGAGCAATGTTACTGATGGGGAGATACAGTCTCTTCAACTTGAAGAATTTTTAACTGAGACTTCTGTATTTTGTTTCTTTTTAAAAATGAGTAAGTAAGTTAAAAAGGCAGTTTCTGAGACCAGTGTATCTTAAGTGATCCTTTTGTGGCAAAAGGATTCTTTTGTACCCAACAAAAATACCAGAGTGCACTCTTGTGCTTACAGCTTATCTTAATGTTTTCTTCTGTCAGACATATTGGCAGGCATTTAATTTCTCCTTCACTCTTAACAACTCTTTGCTACTGGCCTAAGATACAGCCTCAATTAAAAGGAGCGTGTTGGAGAGAAATCAAAGGAGCTGCAATTCCTTATGGGCATGAAAGTATCACCACTTGCATGACATCACATCCGCAAAATATGTGTGGGAATTTGGATTCTCTGTGATAGTTTTTTGTGATCTGGGTGCATGATGACAGGATTTTAACCTCTAGATCTTCACCTGGGTTTGAGGCACATTGTACTGAATGTTGGCCATCTTTACGGCTGGATTGGGAGAGTGGAAAAAAAATATCACTGCGCTGGAGGGATATTTTTGTGGGTGGTAGTTGATGGATTTTCTGTTGAACATTTGGTAAGGGAAGATCACAGTGGGGTAAGGGAGAAAGTAGATAGGAATTGCAGGAGGATTCAGAAAATGAGCATGGCCAAATCAGTTGTCAGAGAAATATGAATGGATTAGGCAAGTGGGTGGCAGGTGGGTAAAAGCTGCTGCGCTGAGGCTGTAAGAGCTGCAGAGAGGAGGAAAGGTGCTAGAGATGTACCACACGTATGCTTTGAATGCTCAACACCAGTTGAGCATGCGATTGAGGATGCAGCCATTCTTCAGTCCTGGCAGGTTAACAATAAATCTTTCCAATCTATTTTTAAGTGGATTTTGTGTGCTGTTATCAGGGTCTCTAAGTATCCATCCTCTTTCACAATCTCCCCCTCAACTGTGGTTATCCATCCTGGTGATGGCTTCTTGGGCTTTTAAGTAATACCAGCATACTAAAACCCTGTCAGCATTTAATGTCAGCAGTTAAATAAAAGGCAGTACCCCAATATTTCCTTCTCTAAACTCACTCAGTTCCTTTTCTCTTTGGAATCAGGGAATGATTTGCATATCTTTGCTTTATCTGGCTCAGAAAGTGGATATAAAAGGGGCACCTAGACTGAAAGCCTGCAAATTTTTTTTAAACTGTAGCTGTAATCCTCTTGAATGAGCGAAAATCACAAGTAACCTCCATTACTATTCAGTGGACTTGAGAATTAGATAGCAGATTTCAGCTACCTGTGGTTCACCTTGCAGCTCATGAGTTCATGCAGAGCTGAAATCTTTTGACGCATAATAAAAAAGTCTAGATTGTCACAAATTAGGTGACTGTTTTGCTGCTAGAAAGCTGCATGCTTTGGGGATATTTTTTTAAACAGTTTTCAAGTAGTGCAGTCTCAGTTTATCAAAAGAAATATCAAGATAGGACTTGACTATGGTTTATGAGTATAGTAAAACGAGATAGTTTTCAAGAAACACTAGGCCAGACAATTTAAACTTCATACTGCATGCAAACTTTAATGGGTTGTGACTTTCATCTCTTGAGGTTCCTGGCTTGAAACTAGTGCCTTATTCTAGAATATAAAATATACTGTAAGCTAATACTAGTTGAATTTGAGAATAGTAAGTGGTATTGCATAGTCATTACTGCACAGATTTCACAACAGAAGTTGTGATTATCCCTTCTGTTAGAAACCTGTGAATCAATGATTCCCAAGTAGTTAAAAAAAGCTCTGGCAAAACTAAACTAACATTGACCTCTCAAATTTTTACTAAAAATAAATTGGCAAAGTTAGACCAAAAAATGAAACTCAACTTCAGCTGCAAAATGAAAGCCTTTCTTCAGTGGATCTTGAAAAACAGAGACCTTGAAAATTGTAAACTTTTCATGAGATCTTGGCAGTTACATCTGGCTTATCCTATGCTTCTACATCTCAAACAGCTGACATGTTATCTTTGTTATAGTAAGTGGAGCAGTGTGTGTTGCTGTTAGTGGACTCTATCCCAAACTTTGTGTCCAGTTCTTTAGAACTGACTGGAGATTTTGTTTTCAGTTTTAAATTTTCAAAGTCTGATGGTGAGCTGTCTCACTCTTTATTTGTTTTCTGTCAGACTTGATCAGCTCTGACTTAAATGGATGGCTACAAATTTGTCAAAATTATCTCTTTTAGACATGATGTTCTTCAGAATATTTTCTGAGATAATGATAATGTTAAGACTTGATCCTGTAATAGCATGGCTGTCACTCTCATCACTAGATGTTAAATCTGGTCTCTTCCTGAGGGTTTAACTTCATTATTATTTTTTTTTTCTTATTCATGCAGATGTTATCAGCTTTACAAGGGTAATATTGCTTGAGTTGCAGCTGTTAGAATAGGCCTGTCAATGCATCAAATTTTGGTCACTTTCTGCCAGTCATTGGTGTTTCTTCATATTGATCACCCTAAACAGGAATATTTCTCCTGCAAACTATTTGTAATAATGTTATGATTTACTGGTTGCTTGCTAATTTGTGAATGGTACTGAACACCAGTCTTTCCTGTCATCCATATCTACTGCTCTTCACACCGTTGGGAGGATTTTTTGGATTTATTTATTTTTAGGGAAAATGATATTAAATGAATGGTAAGAGCAGAATATCCCAGGAGATAAGACTTAGAGGAAATTTTGTAAGAAAATGCTTGTGTCTAACAGCAAAGGCTATCCAAGAAATGAAATGAAGTGACAGTCATTCAATAAAGACATCAAGAGAAGGAGAGGAGGGTTCTCCACTATTCTCATGCTGTGTATTAAACTAGTGAAGCGTGTCAGAGCTATCTCTTTTGTTTTTGCTGGAAGACAGCTTTTGATAACTAGAATTCACCAAATTACCAGGTCAAACTCAGACCTTTTTGGGGTAAAGGGATCTACTTATGGTCGGTCAAGAACTTGAGACCTGAAACATTTGTGGGGAAGCTGTAGCTGCTGCTGCTGTTGTGTTGATTAAGGGAAATGTATAAATGAATAAATCTTATCTCTGAAGGTTCATTGAACTTCTCTGTGTCATACAGATCACAGAATGTCTCCAGTGTGATGAGCTGAAGAGATTGTCTGGAGACTGTAGGCAAAGCAGTTTGTTTACGAAATGCCTTGAGTATTATTAAAGTATTAGATTACAAAGTCAGAAAAGTCTTACTAAATTACTCTGATTTATGAGGCTTATAATACCTAAAATGCAGAAGTACTTTGGAAAATATAGATAAGGATTATAAAATGCCTGCTATAGTAGGAGGCAATAATAATAATGGCAGTTCTTCAGTAGGAGACATTTCCTGCTCATTGCAGGCATTTGTTTAGGTTTTAAAATAATTTAATTTTATGGTTAAATATCAGTTTATTGCAGAGGCTTTTGTAGCTCAGAGCATCTGTAATTTCAGTAGGAAAAAAACTCAGTAATAATCAAACAAGAAAGTTCTGAGAAGAGCAATTTCTTGGTACTACTAGGCTGTTATATCTGGAAATTGTTTATTTTGGGACAAATCCAACACCAAGCTATACATCTGTACAAAGGCATTTTATTTTGTGTTTTGTTTGTTTATTTTTTAAATTCATACTGAATCGGTGCTGCTCACTCTCAGTCCTTGACTTCTTGATTTTCCTTTTTTCCCCCCTCACCCTTTGCAGAGCACAGTATTGCCTCCCACTTAGAGCAAAGGGCTGCAGTCTGTGATTTTATTTGTAAGCTTGCTTTCCACCTGCTTGTCATTCTTAACAAGGCTGAGGAGTCTATTGCTGCCTCTCTGCAGCTATTCTGGAAATTAACTCTGTCATTTTTACGCAACAGTAGAACCCATAGTCCTTCATGTTGTGGATTTTCTTGGTAAATTAAGACAAACAGATGAATTGTGAAGGTGTGTTGCTGTGTACTTGTCAGTGAAGTATTCTAAAATACAATTCAGAAATACTCTGTTTGTGACTCCCCATTCCTAAATTCCCAGTTCTCAGCTGGGAGTAGGGTTTTATTCATCATGACTCACTGGGGAGGTTTATAATAATCTGTCATCATCTCCCTTTCCTCCCCACCTGTCCTGTCTGACCCTTTTCTCCTGCTAATCAGTGACTGAGATGTTTTTATTTCCTTGAATTTTGTCATCTTGGTGACTCCTCTGGAGGTAGTGCTGAGTTCAGATAATTCATTCCAACTCGGAGCTCTAGACAAGTGCAGAGGAAGACAGCAGGGAGTGACAGAAAATGCCATTTGGAGAAATAGAGGATAAGCAATAAATTTTTAAAACCCAAGTGAAGAAGAAGTGGGGACACACTGGGAAAGAAATAGCAGCAAAAATATTTCCAGAAATATGACATTTTTTCAAGTCATGAATGGGAAACTATGGGTCCTGTTATGATGTCCTAAATCCTTGCTGCGCCTTTTAAAGAGACATTGCACACATGGCTTCAGAAACGGCACTGCAGTGTTAAATGCGTAAATTCTTCACTGGAGTGATTTTTCTTTGATAAGCATCTACATCCATTACTACAAAATTATTTGTGTTTCACTGGCAAGCTCAAGAATTTGTTCCATCAAAACTGCAAACCAGAAGGGTCTTTACTTGTACTCTGCTTTTTCATACACCGTAGTTTGCAGTAATTTAAATTCTTACGGTGATTTCTAAGTTCAGAATGTGAGTTTAAGGAAATATAGTGATTTAGTAAGCCTGCACTGCTGACTTCTCACAATTTAATTTACATCTTCTTGCAGTTTACGGCACACATAATTTATAACATTGAAATCCCAGGAATGTGCTCAGCCCCACAATAGGATGGTCTTGGAAGGTGAGCTCGGCTGACATGTCACCTACAATTTTCTGCAAGACCTGAGATCTTTTTATGCAGGTTTGGGGTTTTTTTCCAGATAAATTGGATGAATAGCAAGAAAAGTTGTCTAAGGTCACCCAGTAAAGTTCATGGTTCAGTGTGTAATTTTCCTGGGCTTTTATCCTCTGATTTAGATACCTGATTGCATGGTTTCATTAAAAATGAACCGGACACAAGAACACATAGAAATCTTATCAAAAACCACGGCTGCAATTTGGAAAGTTACGCTAGCCAAATGGTAAACTGTAATATTAAATAGAGATGCGGTGGCTTTCCAACACTTTAGTTTCAGGAGGACGTAACTGGTAATCAAGAAAATGATTACTTGGTACTCAAAGTCATAAAAGCTATTGTATGATGTAGCTAAGTGCCTTTCAAGCAGTGACATAAAGAAAGGTAGGTGAAGTATGTTTACTCTACCTCCCCTCTTCAATTATAGTTGCTGCAGTCCCTTGAAGAAAACAAAAAATTTTAGAGTACATTAACTGTGCTTAATATGTAAACATGGTGGATATAGGTAAATGCTTTCAACTATGAAAAACACAGCTACCACAGCCATTGGTTGCCTTCATACTCAAGCCTTCAAGAAAGCATGAAAATAATTAAATGTAAAGGATATCTTTTAGTAATTGAGGTGGTAGGACTGCTTTGATATTTTCTCTGTAATTGGTTTTGAGCAGGAACAGTGTCAGTGCTGGACAAGGGTAAAAAAAGAACAACTCTGCAAAGTTTTTGGTCTGAACCAGGCAGCCGTTGAGCAGAGGGTTTCAAAAAGCCTGGAGAGGGCTTGATGTGTGTTGATTTGCTTCTCACAAATCAGTAATCCAGATCATCAGACAGTAAGTTCTGCTAATACGCAAGCAAAAAGTGTTCTTACCAGTTTATTCTTTTCAGATGTCAGAATAATGCCATGGTTTTGGTGTTATATGTGTTTTTGAAGTAAGGAAGGCAATAGGAATGTTTCCTTTCAGTTTCGTTTTGACACAGAGAGCAGCTTTAGCTCCTTGTTGTGGCTGGTTTTTGCAAGGGGCAAAAAGGAGCAATTTTCATCACAAGTTTAAAAGGTTTGGAATAAGAGACTTGAAGACTTGATTCCCCTAAAGGGACAGTGAGGCATCCTCACCTCCATTCCTTCAAAGCATATCATACCGTATGATGAGTGATGTGGGAGAGGTATCATTGCTGAACATCATCATGGTTCTTTTTTGAATATCTGGCTCCAGGAATGGAGCCCAAAAGCCCATCCTCCAGCACCTGCTCTTTATGAAGTGTATGGAGACTGTCAGGTGTCCAAGCATGTGAGCTGTGCAGGAATGTCTAAGCCAGCTCAAAGCTGTAGCCAGTAGCCTGGGGCTGCAGGAAGTAATGCAAATGTATCTCAGCAGCAGCTGCAGGCTGTCAGCTGTATCGTGAAGAAGTGAGGGGAAAGAGCAATATCCCAGAGGAGACATGGTTGGAGTGAGGAGAAAGAAAGAGATCTGCACCCATGTGCAGCTTGAAGAACTGCAATCCCTGGTCTGTCAAACCCAGTTCCTCCAAATCTCCCACATCCCAGTACCCTTCCTGCATCCTGCCATCAGCCTTTCCCACACAAGCCCCACCAGCCCCTCCTAACCCTCCAGCCCTCAGAATACTGGTGGCTGTTTCTACCCCTTTGGCAATCCCTAACTCACTGTGCTGCCAATGCAAAATGCTGCAAAATTGAATTGTGCTGACAGTATTGAGGCTTGGAATCACCTGCAAGTCATTTGAAAGGAAAAGGTGAACAGAGACAGGGTGCAAAAATGTTCCTGTGGCCTGACTGGAGTGTCTCTGGGTTAAGCATTCCTTGTTTCAAACTTCAGGAATTTAATTATGTTTATCACTGTTTTCTTAATTTGTTGGGATGGAAGGAAAGAGGGTTCTGCCATTTGTGCAACCGCTTCAGGCCTGCATGCCCTCCCCATGAGCAGAAGCCGGTTATCTTGGATCCCCTGTCTCAGGAGCGGGGAAAGCTGGACTGGCCGGCAGGAGAGAGGGCAGTGAAGAAATCAGGTGGTTTTTACTTTTCAATGAGCAAAAAGTGATGTTGGTTTTTACTTTTCCATGAAAAATGAACAACTAGGTTTTAGGTGAAGATCTAGAAGCCAAGTCTTGTATTTCCTTGGCAAGGGCACCAGCCCCTCATGCTATTAGGAAAATGTAAGCACTACTGCTGTTTTCTGCTATTCATTTTTCTCCTTTTTGAGCTTGGTGCTGCCCATGCTCATGGGCTTGTGTTGAGTACGTCTCCCAGACTAGTAGACATAGATTTTAGGCCTATGGGTGCTTGAATTTATGAATCTGATCTGGAGTTGCCTTGCATTTACATACGCAGCTGAGGGAAGATGGCAAATGCATCACAGCAAACTCAAAGCACCCCAGTTATTTTTCTGGGGAAAAGAGAAGTTCTGAGGGACCATTAGGTATGGAAGGTGTTATGATAAAAATTATTTTGTAGCTCTCATGTTTGGACTCTGCGTACATTTTGCCGAATTTGAATTTTGGATGCCCTAGTGCTTTTTATGGACAGATAAAGTATGTCTTGGGGAAAATTGAGGCATACATAAATAGTACATTTACATTGCTATATAATGTTTTATGTTAGAAATTAGTTCTCAGATCTACATGGATTTTTTTAACCTTCCTTTTCATTAAAAGTGTATTAAGATCCAATAGGAGCTAATGATCTAAAGATATAATAGGCACTGAATTTTGTAAATCAGTGAATATAGAAGTACAGTTTTTTTCAAGAAAGAAAAGGTAATGTAACTCAAAATGTATTTTAGTTCTTCATTTGACAAATGCAGATTAACACTGAACTAAAGGCTTCCTAGAATACTAATAAATATTATTTGATAAATTTCAGTAAAGCTTGAGATTATTAAGGTAATGTACAGCAAACTGCAAATCTCATTATGTCAGTCTTTAGAAATCCTTTCCAAGAAGAAAGCAGACAGTGATTATAATGCAAATTGTAGAGTGCAAACTAAATATTAGCTAGTAAGTTGCTATTCTGTTTAGATTTTATGATTCTTATTTTCTCAGATAAATGTACTGCATTCATTTTAAAAATAAATACTATTGTGGAGTTTCCATGCCTATTGTACACAAAGTTAAAGGATGAATTCTTTTTTTTTTTTTATGATTCCATTTATATGTGGAAATATTAAGGAATGCTCTCCTTTGCTTTTTCCTCCTGCTCTGAAATTCTTATTTTCTGCAATGACTGCTTACTCTGGAGTGGTAGAAGAAAAGGTGATTTGAACTGGTGTGACATGGCTTTCTGGGTTCCTTGGCACCTCTTGTGGCCTTAATTTCTCTAGACTGGCCATGACTTTCCTATTGAGCTATCAGTCTGTCTCACCCCAAAGTGATAATGCTCACAACTGCTTTGACACCCTTTTGTGACAATGCAGCTGTCAGAAATGTAACTTTTCCTTGGCGTATGCAGTACATAATGAAACTGTCTTTATGTCCAGTGTAGGTTCCCATGGCAACACCAATGTGTTCGCTGAAAGGTTAATTACAGTCATGTTGCTAAATGAAGAGCTCCAGTTGCTGCGTGGTGACTAATCCTATCTACCTGTGCCTGCCACTGAGGCGATGCTTGGTTTAGGGAAGCATATCATTCGGGACGTTTTTGAATTATGCAGCCCACGAAGCAACACCTTTTACAACAGTCAGGGCAAAGCAAATTTTATCAGGGCTATTTCGATCAGATTCAGACTAAGGACACAGTCCAGGGGGCTGCCCTGCCAATGTTTGGTCTCACTGGGCAGTAGGCAGCCGGTGCCTCTGAATCACCTTATAGGGTATTTCCTTTGCCCAGCTTGGGAACCTGACAGCACAAGTTTTTCAGTTCTAACTGGAGATTTTGTGAAGGATTCCTCTGGTTTCATTGATGCAGAAATGTAATGTCAAAATTCATAACTACTCTTGAAAACAGATTAACAAAGCAGTAGCAGCCCAGGGATTAGGAGCAGCCAGTGCGTTATCCCTTCCTCCTTGTTTGACCCCATCACCAAGAGTCTGTATGTAAGGAACTGGTACACAGAGTGAAAAGTTTCAGACCAAATCCTTACAGACTTACTAGAATCCATTTTATTGGTATCTGACAACAGATATGAGAAAGTGTAATCTTCACATTAGCCCTACAAAGGTATGAGTGCATGATGAATATATTTAGAGAAAACTCCTCTGAAACACCATGGAGGGAAATCTGCAGCTGTCGTCTTTGAGCTGTAACTGAACTTTTCAAGGACAAAAGGGATTGAATCATCAGGTGAAGTTTAATGACTACAGCTTATTTCACTTAGTTACTTTTTGCAGTTTCACTTGTTGAATATCATAGAATCATAGTATATCTCAAGTTCAAAGCAACCCATCAAGTCCAACTCCCTGTTTCTCTGTATTCTTGATACTACCTGTATCCAGAAATACCTGATGTCTTTGTTACACTGGTAACACTAGTGTAATTCACTTTATTATATTTCTACAGTTCCCTTTTGAAAGCAAAGACTGATTCAGTGATATTTTTTTTTTGCTTTCATAGTGTGAAATGTAGGTAAAATCCTTAGTAATGTAACTTGAGCAAAACACAGGAGTTTTTGTTGTAATAGGCAGCCTGGGAATGTATTTACATGAAACACTGGAATACTGTTCTACCATTTAGTCCTGGCATGGATGATACCAGAGAGGTGGGCATATTGCAGGATTAGTACATATTGCTGCTTACCTTTTATCTGACATTGACTTTATTTACAAAGAAATGTGTGCAGATGTGGAAGGAAAAACAAATATAGTTGAGCTAACAAAACGTGTACTGAGCTTAGCCATGCTTTTACCAATTCTCTTTTTCTTTCTTTACCTAGTTTGATTTTATGCCCTTCAGAATGGCGCTGGTTTTTTTTTTTGACACTGTACAAGTGAAAAATGCTAACAAAACTTCACCTGACCTGCAGTGGAAAGTCAGGAATGCTTGGTCAGAGATATTTATTCGGCAAAGTGGAAAAAAAAAAAAAAAGAAAAAGAAAACAGCATAGTAAGCTGATTGGAATTTCAGATTTTGGAAGAAAAGATGCAGAATGTTTAAATTGGATGCACAGAAATGTTTGATTCTCTTTTTTTTTTTTTTGTACTAGGAAGTCTGTTTCATAGAGATCAGTCTTTTAAATATATCTACTATGAAATGAGATGACTTGCTGCTTATTTCTTAGTACAAGATTAGATCGTTCCAGTGATGGATGCAGAATAGGTAGATATGCTGTTTCTAGTGTGATTGAAGCCTTGTGAGACATGATAGCTGCTCATCAGCAGGGACAGCTAGCAATTTGTTTGAAGGACATGACAGAGGTCACTTTAAAAAAAATGTTTCTAAGTTCTGTCAACATTTTTGTGTGGCCACTTAGTTTATACTGCAGCATTTGAGTTTGTTTAGTCTCAAAAAAAAAGAAAATAGAGAATTATGAAGAGGTAGATGCAAGGATTTATTGGTTTTTATTTTATTTTTCCTAGTATCCTGTTCCTTTGCACAGAACAGAGTAAGCCAAGTAGAAGGCCACAGAAACAGGCAGGAATTAGCAGTTGCTATTATCAATTGTTACTGAAATAGTCACATTGCAGATAACCATCCTGGCAAGGTGCTCTCATCCTTTGAGACTTGAGTCAGTCTGACATTTGTGGGGACAAGGAGGTGAATAATAATAAATACAGCATCTGCAGGTAGAAAAAAACCAACAACATATGAATGAAATAATGCCATTCTCCATTTTAGTTTGGTATCTGGAAAACAAATGTAAAAGCTGTGTTGAGACAACATGGGAAAGGCACTCCATGGGTTACTGCTTTGTGTGGATAATGTAGATGCAGTGTTGGAGTAATGTGTTTAGACAGCTAAACCAGTATGTAAAAATTTGTGTATGGTCTAACTGTAATTTTATTTCCAAAAACTTCAAAAGTTTCCCTAGGGGGACAGGATATGTCCAGCAGAAAAAAAAGCACTATAGCTGTATGGTGTTATGATGATAGGGAGTGACTTCAAAGGCAAGGACCCTCATCAATAGATCTTGACACAAAGCTCCACTTGCCCTTAGTAAGGTTCAGTCTCAAGACTTGAATGTAAAGGCTAGAAAAGTACAAACGTTTACACAAAAGACATGAATATCGGCTACTAAGGAAGTGACTGGACTGCTGCCATCTTTGAGTATTCTACTGCAATAGCATACGTTGGTGAGAAAACATACTTCTGTAAATGACCAATTTGTAGATGGGAATACAGAGTGTGATTAGTCTCATCTGAGCATGCCTGATGTTAGAAGATTGGAAGATTACCCTCGTCAATAGTAATTACTCCATTTTCCTCCAGCCCTTGCAGAGGAAGAATGATGCCCAGAGTACTTTGCTGCTCACTACCTGCTGCTGGGTGATAATTGCTCTGGCTCAATCAAAAAACGTTATTGATGATTTGTCTGCAAAGAAACGCCCACATTTCTTAATGGGAGGTTGAATTGTATCATCACTTACCTTAATCAGCTTAAACTTTAATAGAAAATTACTAAAATTTACCTTGGTCTTTTTACTTTACTAATTTCTCAGCAATTTTATTTCTTCTATAACTGTTTAAAGATCTTCTCCTGATTTTTGAATCTGAAGTATAACAATAAACAACTTTCACTTAATGTTCCAGTAGAAAAAAACCAACAGATCGTTATAATAAAACTCAAAACTGCTAAACTTACCTGAATTTGGCACTGAAATACATATTTCAAGTGATTTTAAAGAAAAATCAGTGAGGCTGACTCTACTCAGGTTACTTCAGGAACAAAGATTTTCTAAATCATAGCATGTTTGTAACACATCATTTTCTATTTTGAATTCATATTGCATAGGGATAATTGAGTAATGTGTTTCAGGTTCATTTGATTGGCTCAAAATAATAGAAAAATTTCGTGTTTACAAATCAGGTAAATTTTGTATGATTTCAAATTTAGTTGCCATGTTAGACACTAGCACAACCACTCGCTTGTTTTTAAATTTGGTAGTAGATGCATGTAGATGCTGTAGATACAAGTAGTAGTAGCAGATGTGTTAGTAGATGCAAGCAAATGCCCTTAAATCATCTAGATGCATGTAATGAGCCAACTTTTATGCACCAGATATGAATTTACAGTGCTGCAGTTTTTATTGAGTTGCCTCGCTAGCACTGGTGACGGTAGCGTAATGTCAGTAAATACTATTGACGTATTATGCGCGTGTGCTGTATATGAATATGTATACACACACATATATTTTTATAGTTATGAATCTCAAAAATATATTTGGGTCATGTAAGAGAAGAAATGTGTTAATATATGAGGGTGATCAGATGTTTGGCCAAGAAATCCAGCAGCTTTGCTCCCTGACAACTCCGAGTCCCACTTCGGAGAACATTGCCATTAGGTGCGTACCTGAAGGAATATATCTTGACAAAAGATTAGTGTGTGGAATGGTGCCAATGAAGAACAAGGCTTTTTTTTGTATTAGCTACTGTTACTTTATGTACTTGTTTTGATTTCTAGTTGGAGAAATCCATTGGAGATAAGATGTCATTAACTATACCCAGTCTGATTTTGACTTAATCTTTCAACAAATGTGTGATCAACTCTCTTTGCTGGATATATTTTGGTAAACTGTGACTAGTTTTTTCCAGTATTTACTGGTCTTTGAATATACATCCTGCAAGGATGTAGTCTCTACTTGCTTTTTCAGTAGTTTTTATCATTACATTGTAGCTGCTTTGTGAATTTCTGTATTGTGGTATTTTTTGTTCTGAGGCTAAAAAGAAACTTGCGCTTTTATATGAGGTAAGAGCTATAGCTTGATTATGAGCTTGATGGAGCTAGTGAGTTTGGTTCTTAAACACTGGTTAAGTAAAATCTGACTAGGAAAGGTATTGATGCTGCAAAAGAATATTCTTGTAGCACATTCTTAAATTTCTTCCGGTACATGCACATGAAGGAGTGATTCAGTTAATCACAGATGTCAATGCACAACCTTATGTGTGTAATTTTGGGGGGAAAAAAAAGGAAAAGCTAGTGTGTTTACTTCAAATGAAGTTTATTCAGAGCATATAAGCACTTTCAAAAGCAAGGCAGGTGTGCCCAGGGAAAGTGTTGACATTAGAA
Organism: Mesitornis unicolor; assembly: GCF_000695765.1. Lineage (NCBI taxonomy): Eukaryota > Metazoa > Chordata > Aves > Mesitornithiformes > Mesitornithidae > Mesitornis > Mesitornis unicolor. The sequence goes on along the minus strand of NW_010186423.1, from coordinate 76,841 downwards.
AAATCATTAGAAATTTTTCTGTTATTTTAGAATGCACAGTTTTTCATTTGGAGAGTGACTTTTCCTCTTTGGCCTCCATCTTCACATCAAAGTCTAAACATTCTGATTGCTTCCATGATTGAGGCAAATCTCCTTGGGAGGAGATTTATTCTAGTATACATCTAGCAGATAGGGTGGGGATTTTCTTTGCTCTCATACGTAGATTATGTAAAAGCAGACATAAATTGAGTCTCGTTAGTGCTGCATATAGGAAGGCCAGTTTCTTCATTCTCTCTCCACCAATAATTAGCATAAAATATTACTCCATGCTCCAATATGCTTTTGTGACTGCTTTTTCATAGCTGACATAATTCGAATACACTTTACGCTTAAATGGTGCTCTACATTATCCGAGTGTTGTACAAATCATTAACGGTCCTTGTCATTCCCCTTTCATTTTTGTGATGAGAAAGGTATTATCATCATCATCTTTACAGAGAAGTCTAACAGACATGAAAGTGAAGAGGCTTCTTCATCATGATTCACGGGCACAGTCAGCCCCGGATAATGACAGTGCCCGGAGTAGAGCGGCTGGTCACTAGGGTGCAATTCTGACTACTGAACCATGCTGCCTTGCTGAGAGGAGAGGTAAGAAAGGATTTAATATCAAGTTCTAGGTGGCCGCAGGCAGCTATTTTAGGGAATGAGGCAGTATTTATTGCAAGATGTATAAGGCTATTGTATTTCCATGCCGGGGAAGTGGAAGCATAAATATTTAGGCAGATTTCTAATTATTCCTGTCTTGTTAAGGGGAATATGCAATCTGTTTGGAGCTAAACCTCTGTGAATAGAATGGCCATTTTTAGTTGCAAGACAGCTACCCTCTCCTATTCTGCTGTCTCATGCAGGGTTTGTGTCAAGCACAGCTGTCATGTTTTTGTAGTTCCTCATCACACTAGTCCTGTTTTCCTGCTTTGAATCCACTTAGTAGGTGACTAGTTTCCAGATGGATTTTTCAGAATTGGTTTTATTTCAATTGTAGTGAGACCCACTTTTTAAGTAAGAAATCTGGATGCATGTCAAACATGTAATTTGTGACTCCAGTGAAGTCCTGCTTGAGGAGATTTTGTCCAGTGCACGCTAGCCTTCAGTCTGCTGTGGTGTTACAGTGAATATTTATGTCACTGATTAGTGAAGAAATAAAGAACTGAAAACTAATGATACATGGAAATAAAGCACTAGCAGTTGGGTTGAAAAGTAAGCATTTGTTTTGTCTCTTCCTGTCTTCTGCATTTTGGGTATGGAACATTTTGGGTTTATTCTGTTCATATGTGTAAGGGAAGGATAGGTGAAAACAAGTGTGACTTCAGGGACTGTGCAGTTGTGGATTTTGGACAAGAAGAGTATGAAATTCCTTTACTCAAGATATGGGTCATGAAATGGACTAATTTCCCTTTGCTGTCTGCAGATCTGCTATTTAAATCTTTGCTGTTTCTTCTGAAGAGTTTGTTTTACCTCATCTGAGCTATAAAAATTTTTACTGTCTCATTAATTTTAAACAAATAATTTTCTATGGAAGTAGCATTATTCCATCTTCTCCTTCACTCTTCCGAGGACTGTAGTCTTAGTAGCTCATGTTCACTTACTGTCTTGTCTGTGGTCTTGTCTGTTTTCAGAATTAAGCCCATTTAAGCCCACCTATCCAGTTTACAAAAGCTTTTTCTCATTAGGTTTATTATCCAAGTTCTTTAAAATTTGAAATGTGAAGCACATACAGCATGCCTTGGGCTCATCTGGTGTAATTTGTGTTTCTTTGTGATTTCATATTACCAGCTAAAACCAAATGACAAAATAACCCCAATAATAGAACCATAGAATGGTTTGGGTTGGAAGGGACTTTAAAAATAATTTAGTCCAACCCCCTTGCCATGGGCAGGGGTACCTCCCACCAGACCATGTTGCTCAAAGCCCCATTCGACCAAGTAAAGATTTTCTTCTTAATATCTAATTTAAATTTACCTTCTTTCAGTTTAAAACTATTACCCCTTGTCCTATCACTACATGCCCTGTAAGAAGTCCCTCTCCAGCTTTCTAGTAGAAACCCTTCAGGTATTGAAAGGTTGCTATAAGGTCTCCCCAAAGCCTTTTCTTCTCCAGGCTGAACAACCCCAACTCTCTCAGCCTGTCTTCATAGGAGATGTGCTCCAACTCTCTGATAATCTTAATGGCCCTACTCTGGACTTGCTCCAACAGGTCCATGTCCTTCTTATGCTGGGGGCCCTGGCAGTACTCCAAGTGGGGTCTTAGCAGAGCAGGGTGGATGGGGAAATAGCCCTCGGACTGCTGGTCATGGTTATTTGGATGCAGCCCAAGTAGTAGTCCTACATGAAAGCAAAAATGGAATCCAGAACTGATGCCCTCTTGGTAGTCTAAGCACAGTTGAAGACCAGGCTAAGAAAAAGTTGATTAATCCTAAAGGATCTTTTTGTGTGTTTTCAATCATTGTGACAAAAACATCATAAATAATAATAGTGCCAGAAACAAGTAATCTTTGATTTTTGTTTCCTTAAGAGAGCCCTTTGTTTTGCAATTAATATTGTATCTTATATTGTATCAACTGCACTACTTAAAAAGAAAAACTGTATCGTGTATAATGATAGCTTAGCATAAATGCTTGCTGTTTAGCCTATTACTTTGAGATCCTGTATTATTAGTGTCTGACACATCTGTGTCTCATCATAGTTTGACCAATGTGACATAAAAGTATTAGCAAATTTCTTGAAGCAGCATAATATACATTTCTGTAAAAGATAAGCCTCTCAAGTGTGTACCGTATTAAAAGAGAAAAGCTGAAGGGGAATATAAAGTTGTGCACAGTGTTTTGGATTCCTGTAGATGAAAAGTCCTAAGGACTTTGTACAGTGAAATTTTATCATAAAAAAAAAAAATTACCCAGCTGAATTTCTTCCCAATCCCCATATACCGTTTATCTGTAGTTGTCAGATAATACAGCATACTTCTAGTTCAGTCCTTGACAAGCTTGAATGTGTGTGAAAAGTCGAGTGATGAAATAAAAGTAAATGATAAACCAACCCCTGGCAGTGCCATAGTTCTGTAGTTTGAGGGCAAAACAGAGTTACCTAAAATTGTGATCATGCATTTGTCCCAGGATAGCATCTCATGCTGTGGGTCAAGGTCATCTAATCTGCCAAATTTCTGTTATAATCTCATGAATAATTCATTTCATGACTGATTGTGAGAATAAAATCTTACACCAGGATCTGCAAGGAGACAGCGGTGTATTTATTCAGGTACTGATTATATTTAGTTTTTTCTGACTGCTGAGGGTTGGAACTTGCTTTTTTTTTTTTGTAATGTTTGTGATACAGTGTACAACTTGCAGATGTCATGTAGAAGTTTTTCAATAACTCCTCTTCTATGATACTTTATATTCAGGCTTCTGTTCGTCTTCTAATGGGCACATCCTTTCCCAAGGAATCAGAAATACAGATCTTCCAACAGGAGGATTTCTACAGCAGTGTTTTCCTGCCTGAACCACTTACCTATTGTATAACTGTCAACTGAAAAAATTTCAAAATTTCCTGAAATAATAATCACTGAAAGAGAAGGGAATTAGAATTTTTTACACTAAGAGAGAGTAGTGGAAAAATCACGCAGAAGCAGATGAGCTTTTCCTTTGCTCCTCTTCCAAAGGTGTTTTATTTTTCTCCAAGTGTTTGTTTCCTTTTCAGGTCTGGTCTGTAGTTGAAAGTTTGTTTTACATAATTGATTTTTTGACAGGGAAACCCTAGATGACATGTCTACTGTATACTGCAGGCATCTGTTCTTCTCTGATAGTCCTGCTAGAACATTTTAAAGCCTTTCGAATACCACATGGCTTTATGAGTTTTCAAGAGAACTTTTTTCATTTTCATTTTTAACCTGAGCTCAGGTTATCTCAGTCCGATCATTTTGGCTGGTGAATTCTGAAAAAAAGCAGTCGGGAAATTGAGTACAATGGCACTTTGTTTAATAACATGGACTTACCAAACTTCTACTGTGTACACATATTTAAAAGAAAGCGTCACAGTGGCCCGTTTCGTGATGAACAGGTTTCCTTAGTATAACATGAGTATAACATGATCTCTGGAGTTTGTGGCAGTTGTTTGGTCATTTGGCAAATAAATACTGAGTTTTCATATGGAACCTGAAGAATTTATCTATGTTTGGCACAAAGTAATAAAGCTTACCAAACGGAATCGATGTGTCTCTTTGTGCCTTTAAGATGATGGGTTTTAACTGGGTTTTTAATTTAGTGACATGCTTTTTAGTTTAAAGATTCCTGCCATTGCTTGTTTGCAAAAAGACCCCCAAAAAACAGAAAAAACCTAACTAAAACAACAAAGGAAAAAATTAGAAAAGGCCTTGATATTAGGACTTGAGTACTTTAAATATTAGATTCATCATGAGTTTTAAAAACTTCATTAAATAATCACAGTAGATATAGCACTGAGTCACCTTGTTTGATTTTTCTTTTCCTCATCTTAATTAACCATAACAAGGAGAATCTTTTCATGTGACTAAATGACTTACAGAAACATGTAGCGATGAAAATGGTGTGCTTAGACACCTTTAAAAATATGGTATCCCATGTACTGTATTCTATGATGCACTTTACAAATGCACAGCTGCATTACAAGGGCAAAATGTGCTGCAATCAAATCAAACACTCCAATGCATTCAGTAATGGTTTTGATAAAAATCTTCATTTTCAGAGTATAAGCATTGCTTTAAAAACATTAAAAATTAATTGATGAAACCACAAGAAGCAGTAAATGTTTTGTCCTCTCTGAGGTTTGCCGTAACACTCAGTGTCATTTGTAAGCAGAACCAGAAGTAACAGGAATGTTTTAAACATCCAGAGGAGCTGGAACATCTGTAAAAAATCGAGAGAATGGAATTGACCTTGACTGAAGTTTGGGTTGCTATATGGTCTTAAGTTAAACAGAATCTTATGTTTTGACTACTTATCTGTTATATGAGAGGCTGATTCAAAGCTGAATCTTCCCATATCCTCCACTGGGTTTTGAATATGTTTCAGATGAATCTCCCATGGTTGTTATGCAGGTTAACATGTTATTGTTTGTGCAGCACATAGGAAATGTAAGGTAATCCCTACCCAGTGAATATGTTGAATTTAGAAACAGCTGTAATCCAGATATAGATGGAGGGAAGGGAGAGTGAATGGTTGAAGCAAACTATATATCACACAACCATGATCATGTCATGTGATTCAGAAACATACACTGCTGTGATAATTGAGGAGCTACAGCCTCTTTAATCTTCCTTATCCAATACATCTATCCTATCCAAAATAAGCCTTCTAAAAACTTAATGGGCAGCAGCTTCTGAGAAGACAGACATTTCATGCTCCTTGTACCCCATGATTATGGTTTTACTGGTCTTTTAATAAGTTTCTTTGGGGAAAAAAATGGCTCTCTGAGGAAATGTATAGATAATGTATTGTTGGATTATGCTAAATATTAGGGATTCAAGATGAATGCTTCTATTTTGGGGCTTTGTTATCTATATCTAGGCTAACGAATAATGGTAACATGTGGATTTTGTCTTACGAAGCTATTCTAGACAGTCATGATTGGTGACTTGATTATTTACAAGCATGTCCAAACCACTCTATGATACTATGTCCAAAGACCAGCTGTAAAAGTAAGTTTGTATCAAGGAGTGAGATACTTTCAGGTTAGCTCTTGTAAAAGATGGTTTATTCCATAAGTTAAATAAATACAGCCCCATTGCATTTGGGTTATAATTTGCCACCTTTGAATCTGAAGAATTGCCTTTTGAGGAGGAAACAAGAAAAGGAAGGATGATTAAGATAGGATAGGGCTGGATTTGGAGACTTTTCAGAGGAAACCAATGCTTTCACGTGGTGGTGTCATATTTGGGATAGTGAGACCAGTTAGCGGTACTCTGAGCTTATACAGCAGTACCTGTGGGCATGTTAAGAGAGAAAAAAAATGACATATTAGGTTTTACTTACTAGTAAGTACCTTTAAAGGTGCTTGGCTTCCTGCTTTCTCTGCCCCTTCCATGTAGAGATTACCTTGACAGTCTTTAGCATCAGAAAAAATATTTTTTAAAATAATATTTTAATATGTTTTTAATTGGAAGCAGAGATACTGGTAAACTCTGCATTAAGCCATGAAGTCCTTCCTTTTTGTTGTAGGGGTTTTTTAAAAACAGAAAATTGTTGTCAAAAGGATGTTCCCTTGTTTTATTACCTGCCATTTCTTTGCCTAACTTTTTCAGTAAAGTACAATTGAGATCAAGGAGGATAGTGAACTTTTGAGGTAAAAAATCGGGGACAGTTGCAAGGTAAGTTTTACAGCCAAAGAGGATCACTTATCTTCTGTGCTACTAAAAGCCATAGGGTAGCTTCTGTCTCTACAGACGTCTTTGCAGAAAAATTGAGAGATGACAAAAGATGCTGAGCAGCGTTCTTTTAGTTCTGCCTCTTACACTAGAAATGCCCAAGAATTGAACAGAAGGGCTTAGAGAACACACTGAAGTGCTGTAATAAATAAACATGTTTGGCTGTGGATAAAGTCGGCTGGACACATCTCCCTCCAGAGATGAATAATGCAGCCCTGTGTGGCAGCCAGAGGGGCCAGCTAAGAGTGATCTGAGCTGCTTGCAGCCCCCAGGAGATATTCACAATTGCATTTAATGCTTATGTAGCACTTTCCTGATATTTAACTGGATTACTGGAGCCTTGTATTGTAAAGGCTTCTCGTGACTTAAAACAGAAGAATATCTGAAATACATTAAAATATAAAATACCCACAAAAACCCATAGTGTTACCTGACTAAACCTTCAGCTCTGCAACAGGATCCTGATAAAGAACAAATACAACTGGAGGGGAGAAACAGCCTCCTCCTTGCAGACATACCATACAACAGGAACACTCGAACAGGAACAAAAGAAGACACGAGTCCTCGCAAACTTGAGCTTTACCAAATGCAGCTTGTTACGTATGGAGTTGTCATCATTTGGACAGCTGTGCTATTACCTGATGGCTCCTCCCAGGGAGGGGAATTGGGAAAAGGAAAGGAGACCTATGGGTTGAAATAGAAACTGAATAAATAAAATAATAATAAACTAAAATTGCCCTGGCTTTTTTTCCTCCCCAGCTTCTGCACTTGGCTAACTCAAAACTGCTAAAGATCTTGATCACTGCATACCAGTGCTGGCTGAAAACTAAACCAAAATGTTACCAACTTTGTTCCCATTAAATCAAATTGTGCTGCAGTTTTTTCAAACTGCTGCTTTCCTGAATAGAAAACTGATTCTATGATTCTATCACATAAAACCAGGACAGGGGTATGCACCAGGTCATATACACAGCGAACAAACAACTATTGGATATGGCATCATATTGGTAGTAATAAATTAAACTGTATTCTTGCTAGCCAAAATGTCATCTGGCCCTAACATCTGTGTAAAAGGGACAGTAAGGAGTACATAAAATAAGGCTGAAATAAAGCCAGTCTGTATGAAAGGAGATGTATGTTGCAGAATGTAAAGTGGGGAAGAATAGCTAAAAATTTACTTTTCCTTAAGTGGAAGTGAAGAAGTTGGTAAAGGATTCTGGTGATGTGAAGTAAGAATCCACTCCCTGACTTCTCTCCAATCTGATGTTGGCTCATGAACAAAACACCAAGCAACAGTTTCCTGAAGAAACCTCCCCCTAATATCGGGTACAGACTAGGCAGTAATGGTTTTAAGAAAATCATATATGCCATCTTTCATAACCCATTAATGGCAGCACATTATTGCCAGCAGATACCATGTATTAGAAAATAAAATGCACAGATACCAAAAACATGGGATCACGTTGTCAAAATGCTGATTCAAGTTATTTGTGGTTGTCATGAAAGTTGCCTAGTATTTCCTAATACTGGACACTTTTCAGTTGCTTATAACTCTGACTGGATTTAGTTTGGTAAAGTTTAGACTGAAATTTTGTTTTATATATCTGCTATGTGATTGTTCTAGTTTACTGTGGAAGTTCTATCAATTTTTGTAATATTAGACAGTAAGTGGCCTTTGAAGATTAGGTACGAATCTTTTGGCAGTGAACAAAGGAGATATGTGGAACTATGTGCAAGAAAGGATTATATGCTCAAAGACACATTTGTAATATATACCTGAGAAGCAGAGCCAAGGTTGCGCAAGCAATGTCAGTGTAAGTTTTGGCAATTACAGCTCCAGCTTTTCTTATCTGTGTCACTGGGATAGGAGTGCTGGAGTAGTAAGAGCTCAAAGTAAATAGGTCTGTACAGTCTGATGTGAATTCACCTCTGGCTTTGTCCTGTGGGAACAATCAGTTAATTCTGTGCTTTTTTCTACGAATATGTGAATTGTGGAGGCCTCCATTGGCTCAAGTGGAACACTGTGCCTGAGATAACCAAGAAGAATTTCCCATTTGTTGGAATGCTGGAGAAGGCAGTGCCAAATCCCTTGGATCTCTCCTCATGTGCTGTATGTGCTTCAACCTACCATGTACATGTGGCAATGGCAGCATTATTTGGTCCTCCCACTCCCAAAATTGGAGACTTGGCTCTAATATTATTTTAGGCTTTTTTTTCTGAAGAATATTTCCCTTGCTGAACCATTTGTCCTTTTGACACAGGATAATTATGTGGTAGGCGTGTTACCTCATTAATCTTTCTCATGAAGTATAAGTAAAAACAAATATGACTTTATTGTCAATAAGAAACATGTTGGAGCGCAATTTTGATTACTTGACTCATCAAAGCATTAGCATTAGGTAATCATTAGCCTCTGACTCCAGAAGTAGCCCTACTGAATTTATTTGGTTTGCTCATAGAAGCAAGAGGTCTCTCACCATGCGTATATGTAGAGATGTGGTTCTCTAGCACTTGAACAGACAGATCCATAAAAGAAAAAAAAGGAGGTCTTTGTTATTTCTTTTTAATGTTGACTTCTAGCAAGTTCTGTTAAAGCTGGTAGGAATAAATACTGAGGTAGCATATCAAAATTTGGCTTCTTTTGGTAAGGGGAAAAGTAGGTAGTCTGTTGCTAATAGTTCAGCACACTGCAAATACAGCAATGCGCAAGCCACGTGAGCAGTTGTGTGCACACTTGACCAGACAAATATAATTGTGCTCGGTCAACCTGATGCAACGGTGACACATGATGTGTTTCTTTCCACCAAGGCATGATGTGCCATTTCATTATGCCATGTTGCATGGGCCAGTAATCAACCTAGAAATGTTTTTGGTGTAGGAAATCAAGTAGATCTGTTGTAAATACTAAGGAAAATACACTGAAGCTGTATTTCTGCTTGAGGCTTGTGCACCTGTTTTCCTGTCGGTTGAAACGTGTTTCATTTGATAAATCTCAAATCACTATCCAATCCAATATGCATTGTCTTTAAATCTTAAGTGTTTTCTGTTCTTTGTTGTTGATTTTTTGGGGTTTCATTCCTAGCATATATGAAACCAGAAGAATATATTTTGTCTTCAGTAACAGTCTTCAGTGACCTTAGTCTTGATTTTAGAACATGTATGTATAAAAGCATATATATCTCTAGCACAAAACTCTAACCTATGTTTGTAGTGATGATGAAAGTTTAGTAGCTACTCCTATAAACATCCAGTTTCATGCCTGCATCTACTTGCATGCATAATTATACATGCAACTTCTTAAAAATTAGGTTATGCATAATTTTGCTTCCTCTGCCACTCGCAAAATGGTCATTCATCTTCATGTTTCAAGAGCTGGGTTGACAGTATGCCCATTTGTATAATATAGTTAGTGACTTCATGATTACAGAAACACTTATGTCCTCAGATGGCTGGGAAAGCTGATTATTCGTAGATGGTGCAGGCCGTGATTTGGAGGCATGAGCAGCTATGTCTTTCTGTGCTGAACTCAAGTGTTGGAAGTGTATCTGTCTTTTGGGGGCCAATTCTTTGGAGAACCATTATTAGCTTGGAGTTTTGTTTGTTTGTTTATTTGTTTTTTATTTCATGGAAAATGTTCAGAAAAGTAACATTTCCATGCCATGTTCCATAACCAAGCTGCAAAAAAGAAGGCTAGAATCCTCTCATACTGTCTTTATAACTAGATGAATTTTGTTAAAAAGCTTAAAATAACCAATGTGTTTTGAAAAATCTGTCTTACTGCAAGACATTTGTCTGCAACAAGTCAACAGACTCCAAGACTTGCATTTTGCTCAGTTTTCTAAGAAAAGTAATTTGGCCCAAGCATCACATAAAGATATTTTCAAAATGCTAAGAGAAGCTTATATTATTTTCCTTCAGTAGTTTTCCAGTCTGTTTAAAAATACGCTGAAGCATTTTGCATGTTACACAGTCTAATTCCTTGCTTCTGAGCTAATTATTATACAAATCCTAAGTGAAGTTCACTATCTGCAAGTTTTCTGAATTGATGCTATTTAGAATTCAGAATGTGTGAGCTTGGAAGGGACCTTTAAAAGTCATCCAGTCCAGCGCCCCTGCAGTGAGCAAGGGTGTCTTTAGATCAGGTTGCTCAGAGCCCCATCAAGCCTGACCTTGAATATCTCCAGGGATGGAGCCTCCACTACTTGCTGGCCAACCTGTTCCATTGTTTCGCCACTCTCATAGTAAAGAACTTCCTAATGTCTAATCTAAATCTACCCTGTCCTCGTTTTAAAACCATTTCCCTTCATCCTATTGCTACATGTCCTTGTAAACAGTCTCTCCCCAGCTTCCTCCTAAGCCCCCTTCAGGTACTATAAGGTCTCCCTGCAGCCTTCTTTTCTCCAGGCTGAACAATCCCAACTCTCTCAGTTGGTCCTCATAGGAGAGGTGCTCCAGCCCTTTGATCATTTTTGTGGCTCCCCCCTCTGGACCTGCTCTAACAGTTCCATGTCCTTCTTGTACTGAGGGCTCCAAAGCTGGATGCAGTACTGCAGGTGAGGTGTCACCAGAGCAGAGTAGAGGGGCAGAATCACCTCTCTCCATCTGTTGGCCACGGTCTTTTGATGCAGTTGGCCTTCTGGGCTGCAGATGCACACTGGTGGCTCATGTCCAAGTTTTCATCTACCAGTAGCCCCAAGTCCTTTTCCTCAGGGCTGCTCTCTATCACATCATCCCTCAGCCTGTATTAATAATGAGGATTACCCAGGTGCAGAACCTTGCACTTGGCCTTGTTGAACTTCATGAGGTTGGCATGGGCCCATCCTATTCCCTGCTGGATTCTCATAGCAGAGCTCACTGGGAAGAGCATGGTGTCTTAATTTTCATCATTCACACAAGTCCCTTATATCCTGCTGTGAGTCTGAGGGATCATCATGCCCATTGACATTTTTTTCCCTTGCTATTCTAAAATGCTGTTAAAGTAAATGATGTTCTCAGTGAAATGCTGGTTGATTTCAGGCCCTGTGTGTAGCTTCTATGTATTAAATGATGATTTTTTTCTCTTGAATTTTATCCTTCTATCCTTCTTTTATGCATACCTGCTGAGATGGAATCTTGTTTTTATTTCTTTAGTGGGTTTTTTTCTTGCCACCTTGATTAAAAATGTGAAAAGGCAACAAATTCTTCTCTCAGAATGTATCTGCACAATATTTGGTTGTAATCATGTAATCGGTCTGATTGCATAGGCTGATTACAAAAGCAGGTGTTCATATTGATTACAGAAAACAGCTTCCCATTTGCAAATAACTGTCATTAAGGGGCAAATTGTGCTCTCATGCTAGTTTAATACCAAAGTTGCTCCATTAAAATTAATGGAAAATCTTTGGATTTTAACCAAGATAAGGTGTTTAGTGAGCAGTTCATATGGCAAACTGACTGCCATATGTTTCTGGCATCTTACTGAATAATTTTTTATTTTTTTCCCACATGTTCTTGTAAAAACAGAGAGTATGTTTTGGGGTGATTGTGCAGAGGTCATTATCTGAGATAAAGGTTAAAGAAATGAGCTATGTAAAGTGAAATTTTTTGTTTGTTTTAAAGTGGGAATTTCAAGTCAGGGTGTTATGAAGTATTTCATTCTGTGTCATTAATGGCAGTGAAAAATTGCTTGGGAATAGGACCCATGCAAAAAATATAGCGTACTTCAGGAGCACCATTTATTTGCCACAGCTACCTATACAATTCCTAATGTGGGTAATGCTCTTCCTTGACAGCTGTAGACCTTTCTTCAGTTGAAACATGATTCCATTAATGTAGAGATGCACTGAGGTTATTGGATACTAATTGTGTCCCAATATCTCCTGATAAGACCTGAACTATACCTACATTCCCCCATAGGGGATTCATTTGCTATGATATTGAAGAGGAAGGTGTTAGTATGCCCCTCTTGATCTTTGGATTGTTCTGCTTTGAGATGAACTTCATTTTACAGCAAAAATGAAACACATGCAGTGAACCCTAATTTAGGAAGTAAAGTTGCATTGTTTTGAATTTTTACTTTATGTGACAGTGTTTTTAATGTATAGGCAGCATATTATTAAAGAGATAATTTGTAGAGATCTGGGGAAAATCCACTAAGCCAGCAAAATTATGCCAGTGTGAAAGGGTTGTTAGAAATCTACCGTACTATCACATGTAGTTTCAGCAGTGTTACATTCATAAGAGACTGTTGTAGTGGCCTCTTCTAGCCTTAAAAGGTATGAAACTGTGAGGGTTTTTATAGTCTGGGAAACTACAGCAATTGCTCTGTGTTTTTGTGGTGAATAAGTACTTCTAAAAATTGTTTGGTGTCAGTAATTTAATGCATAACTGAGTCAGAGTTCTAAATATAGGTTGAAGTCTGCAATTTAGATCAATTCCTTCAAGAAATGGAAGCCTCATGATAGATATACTTGAGCGCTATGTAGTGCTCAGAGTTAATATTAAGGCACACAGCAAAACATTTTATGATTTTCTTATAGGGCTTCATTGTCTTTTTTATATCACAGGAGGAGAGATTAAAGGCTTCTATCCTTCAGGTTTTTCAGTTACTTGACTTTCTCAAGCATGTTCTGCACTTGAACAGGAATATTGCTTAATGCTATGATATTTTAATCCAAGTTCATTGCACTAAAACCAACACTGCTATGATTTGAGTGTGGCTGAGTTGATTCTGTTGTCTAATCTGTAAATTCACAACCTGCTGTACAAGTGATAGCTTATCAAAACTTGATTAAGAGGTAGGAAGGGGAAAGACAGGATAGGAATCTCAAATGTTACACCTTTTGAACTCTCACTTGAAAGCCCCGGTAGCAAATAGCTGATAGCAGCAGGTTGCTATCGCAAAGGCTTGAACGGGTCCAGTAAAGGGCAGTGGTGCATGTCTATGTCAGCTGTGCGTCAACAGTGATACCTCTCAATTGCACTTATCTCTGAAGCTTCATGGGTACGTATCGCCTTCATAAAACATACTAAACAAGGATATTCCATGCACAGAGCTCAGTAAAAAGCTGCCTGTCTTGTATAATGCTGAATTGGAAAGTTACTGATGGAGGATCTGAAAAGGGGGGTGAAATTCAGAAGAGAAAAACACTTTAATAAATCCTAACTCTTGACTTTAATGAATGTTGATTGACTGTGTAACTTTTAGGTAGGTTTGAGATGGAATAAATGTCAAATATAATTCAGTTCACACAGCAATGTGAAAAGAACTGTTACTTCCCTTGGAGAAAACCTGACAGCCCAACTTTCTTAAAGGGCTTTTCTGTCTTGCTCGTTCGTTCTCTCCTTTTAATGAAACCTTTCACAATTGATGCTTCCTTAACAAAAGGTAACACAGGTCATTCTATTAAACAGAATATTCTTCCATCAGTGACATCGCAGCTGTAATCTGAGATCAGAAACCATTATTTCTCTTTCATCTGATCGAAAGAATGACTTCTTAAAAGAATAGTGAGGTGCTTGGTATTAATGGCATATGTTGAGAACAGGTATTTAACTGCCATAAATATAAATATATATATATATAGTAACTAAGAAATGTGTGGTGTTAAGTTCTTGAGTGAAACAGAAAATGCACTGCATTAATACTCAGCTCTGCAACAGACTTCACATTTACAGAATCCTTTTGGGAGCAGATTTGGGGTATGGTGGGAAGAAGGAGAGAAAGGATCAAAATTCCTTAGTGCCTATGGTTAAGATCAGATTTTCAAGAGTGTAGAGTACCGAGTTCTGACATAATTTGAAAATGTACTCATGGGATCACAACAGGAGTTGCTGTATTGTCAGCATTTTTGATAACCAGGTCTTTGTTTACATACTTCACTAGAAAGTAAGGTTTTTTGGAAACTGGTTGCTGTTTTTCCTCATCAATTTACAACATGTATAGTGATGGTAATATTTTTCCCTTGTACTTCAGTCTATTTTCTTTTTTATATTACAAATGATGGTCAGGATCTGTGTCCCCTTCTCTGTGGTCATGTTTCTGATCTGCTGTGGTTGGTACAGAGTCATAGAAGTATTCAGAAATCCTTCAGATCCATCTGTTGTATTTCAGCCTTCTAGGGCAGGATCACACTGCTTTTAGTTGTTGAGGATTTCTGAGCAGATGACCAGTACGTCTGCCAGTTAAAGTTAGGAGAAGCAGAAGTGTTAGATTTGCTTCTAACAGGGGAAGGACCAAGCTAGGGTGGGTCAAAAAAGGAAGACTTTCCCTCCAAGGACAGTCAGGAAAGGCGCAGGAGCAAGGAGAGAAAGGAAGAGCAGGGGCAGAAAGTTGTAGGAGCTTGAGATTGTTTTTGACAAGTGATTCAGGAAGCAACTCTCATGTCAGTAATTCAGCCACATCAAACCAAGCAACCTACAGTGCCACTCCTTGTTAAATGTTGGGATATTTGTTTATTCAGGATTGTAATGAAAATAAAGAAATAAATATGTCTGAATAGCAGGGAGCTGGGTTGAACTTTCAAGAGCCACTATTGAAATGTGAATAAAGGTTTATTTTCGTAAAATGTAGCAAGTTCTGGTTTGGATGTAATTAGATAAGCAAAACTGACAGATGGTAAAGAGATGATAGAGGAAAAAAGCACCCGTATTGTTCTCAGGAAACACTGAGATTCAGTTTTTATCTGTATTCATTACAGAAAACAAAGCAAATAGATATCCAGTTTGATAAAAATGGAATTACTTATGTATAGACTAGGAATTGTGAAGTAATCTTTTCTGTTACTGGCAATGTTGGTTTTTTTATACTTCTCTTGAGATGTTTAAGAAAATCATTTTGGTAATCCAGTCTGAAAACAAATTTTGACACTTTCTAATCATTCCTTAATTACAGCTGTTTATGACTTGGGAGAAGCTGGCTATGTGGTGGGGTTAATGATGACATCCCCTGTGATTACTCAAAAGGCAGCAATACTTATAAGGTTTCCTGCAATTTTTGCCTACATGAATTTTACAAAAGCCACTCTGGGACATAGTATTTCTCATGCAGCAAAATACTGTCCTTCAAAGGTGGTTAAAATCTATTTGTAAATGTAAATATGTAAATGTAAATACATTTTCTATGTAGATGAAAACAAAATAACTTACATCTTAGAATTATTTGCACCATAGTATTTCTCTGCCATATTTTGCTGCCACGCTGTATATTCCTACTGGCATTAGAACGCAGTAGTACTACTTTGAAGGAAGAGTCATGCTTGATTTTCCTTCATTTTTGCCATTTGTCTTTTTACAAGATGACCATTTCAAGATGGAAAGCTGTGGTACACAATTAATGCTTTCCAAATTGCTACTCAGAATGGAATGGATTGAGTTCATGATGGAAACTGGGGAGTGAGGGAGACAAATATTCAGATAATTCAGGAGCATTTACAAAATCGTGTATAAATTTATTTGCAGTAGGAATCCATGCGTTGATGTCCTATCATATTATTCCTGAGGCCAACAGGGGAAGCTTGTCTTTCCAGAAGACAAAGCTTTCTTTGGATTTGATCTGAGAGAAGACTAAGAACCGCCAGGGTCCCCTGTGTCTTCCATGTGCAAGGGCCACTCTTGATCTTGTATTCTCCAGGGTATAGAATTGTATATATTTTAATAAAACTCCAGATGGAGACTCTGCACAAGTGCCTCCTTGAAAAATATTTCAAGGATCTCTCTGTGATCAGACTGTTTCATTCCATTAATTTAAATAAACCGATACAGAACTCAGCATGCAGAAGCACTGGTAACTCGCAATGCTGATGGAGTGACCTTTTCTTCTGAGGCAAAGACTGGTTTATACTGACTTATAGTTGGCATGATTTGACATGATGTGACTTTTGATTCCTTTTTACGGAGTAATTCAAGTATGGTCCATTCAGAATTTGTAATATAGTGGTGAATGCTGTGATTTTGCTATTTCTTCAGAGTGGTGAAACTGCTAGTGGTAATTACTGGATCCAGAAATAGATATATTAGATAATTTTCAGATCAGAAATGGGGGGGGAGGGGCGTGCGTGGGGGATGGAGTGCTAATACTAGTGTTAACTTTTCACCTCTTGTGTGAAAATTAGTGTGAATTGAACCCCTCTTGATAATATGAAAGTCATAGAATACTGGTGTGCTATAGAGGATAAACCAGCTCCAAGACCTGAATTCTTACCCCTCTGAAAACCAGGACACTCATCACTAACTGTTTTACTTCAACAGATGGTTTCAGCAAACCTGATTCTGCAGCCTCTCCTTACATAAGATGGGATTACTTCACTAAAACACCTCATATGTTAGAGAGGACTGTATAGACCCCTACCGCCAACTCTCTTATTTTTTAAAAAAATCAAAATATATGTGGACTTGATAGTGTTAGCCACCATTTTTACACTAGCGAATGTGATTAAACCAGATTTTATAGCAAGGAATTTTATTTCTCAGTGTAAAGGTTCATATCTGTTTGAGCTTCAGCATATTCAATGGTGTTCGTATTTGGCTCTGTCCTTTCTAGAGGGAACTGTGAAGTGGAATGGGTGGAGGCTACGCTTTATAGAAAATATGCTTTTGAGACTTATTTTGACAGCACAGATGTAACTTATTTTTCTTGACCATACTGTTTGTTTCCTTGTTCAGTGGCTACTATTTTGATCTACATTATGGCCATGACAACAGTTTTACATTAAATGGTCAAAACACCATCTTGGAAAATGAGAAGAAACCCACACAGGGTGAAACCGTCTTGGAGAAGTGTTGAGTAGGGATATTCTGAAGTCCTTACAGTGGAGGACAGTTTAATATTAAGGTGTATTCTAATTCCATCATCTTAGTCTTTCAATACACATAAGTATTATCTCCAATATGTTGATGGGTATTATAAAGCACAAAGAGGTGAGTTAAACAGTCCCTCAAGTGTCATAGTGAATTGCTCAGAAAATCGCAAATACAGCTTGAGATCCTGACTCTCTAATGCCTGGTTTTGCTGCCTGTCCATCACAGCCACATTGTTGGGATCCCAAAGCCATCTTCTGGTGAATCTTGTTTAAACTATAATTGCGGCAGTTTGTCATAATGGACTGGTCTGACCAGGGCAGCCTCTTTTGCTGTTCGTTTTCTAGAGTGCAACATTCAGGAGAGAGCTCACAGACACCCGTCTCAAAATACAGCAGAGATGGCATAGCTTTAGGGTTTTGTGTTGAGGTGGAAGGCTTTGTGAGCATGTAATTTTATTACAAATCTTCTTTTGAGAAAAGGGTGTGTGCTTTTTGCAGCCGTGATCTGTTTGTGTAGTGCAATGTGCTTTGGGAAACAGTTACTGTACCTTGTCAGCTTGCATTAAGTTACAGCATTCACAGCAAATGATTTTGTTACCATCAGTCTATTGCAAAATGTACTCTTCAGTGAATTAAAATTTTAGATGTGGGTTTTTTCCCTGATGTTTAACAAAGAGAGTATGGATTAATAAAGGTCACAGCTAATCATTTCACCTAAAAATACAATATCTGGATTTGGGAATAGATGAAACAAATGCATTTCATTCCTAAGTTCTGAAAACAAATACTGACAGTATACTGACATATAAACCAAACTATTTCCCTTTAGATGAGAATTTACAGTATCACAGGATGAGCCATTGCTATTGTGCTCCATAATGGCAACTGCAGACCATCAAATTCTTTTGCTCAGATGCTCAGTCCCCCCTTTTCCTGAGGGGAGCTGATCTGATAAAGATACAGGGCAGCACAGAAATAACTTTAACTGTAACTTTTGATGGAGATGCTTATATGAATGTTTAAATTGCCTGTCACCTACACTGCCTATTCTCCTTCGCCTTCCATGATAGTTCTTTAACTTGCGGTTTCACTTAAACATGAAAAATGGAGAGGTCAAAAGATGTACCTGAGGGTTGAAAGGGAAAAAAAAAAACCCAAAACATAAATTCCCAGATTGAGCATGGTAAATCTTGGACACTAATAACAATGCAAACTTGAAATGCATATTGTATCATGATCGGTATCCCATGAATGTTTTCAAAGCCTTGCATAAATGTAAAGACTTGTCCATTCTTATTTTACTGGCAAAAAACAGAAAAAACCTCTGGTTAATAGGTTATTATGTGAGCATGCGGACAGGCTACAAAATAAAGATGTTCCATGTCTTTCTGAGAAGCGTATCAATATGAGGCAGACATTTTTTTAGTGGGATTATTTTATTGTAGAACTGGTTTTAGTCGAAAACCAAATATGCACTGTATTGAGCCATAGGGCTCAGGTTCATTGAAAAGCACTTCTTTAATAACAGAGGTAGGTTCTATCCTCCATAAGAAACTTAGGGACCTAAATCTGAATTCACAAATTCTCCCAAAACCCAAAGACTAAACGTATTTTCTAATTGTAAATGTGAATGGGGTTAAGAAAGACATCCATGATACTTTTGCACTAGAAAAATACTGGCATTGTGCTGCAGCTGTCTTTCTTGATTGGGTTTTTGTAAAAACCGGTTCTGGTGAGAGAACCTGGTGAGAGAGAAAGATGGGAACCAGATGAGCAGGTCTTATCCAAGGTTTGACAGGTTGAGCATGTTGTTGAAAGTTTGCAGGAATTTATCATTCCCCAGAACAGATATGGACCACTCAAAAAAAAACCCCAAAACCCAGCTTCAACTTCTTGTTTCATCTTGTTTCAGGTAGCTGTTGGCAATCTGACATTTCTTAGTCAGAGCTGGTTTTCCAGGTGAACAGTTCAGCTTCTCAATGGCTCGCAGTGATTACTGATAGCATGGTGCCACAACAGACTGTCTGGGCTTGAACCTCCGTTGTTCTGTTTTACTTTCTTCCTCCTCGGCTGCAGTGATTGTAACAGCCTGACTCACATCTAACCTTTCATTAATACCCACTGCCATGATTGTTTGCAAAGTCACTTTCGTTGCTCCAGGATACTGAAAACTCTTCCTAGTGATAAACCTTGAAAAAGTTGCTCAGAATAGGAGGTTTAGCAGACTTGGGCTTCTCTGTAGGCATAGATTTAAAATCTCTGAAAATTGTGGGAAGCATGAAAGAAGATGATACAGTTGAGACTTTCTGGTGCTTAGCAGTTTGCAAATCACACCATAGTACAACGAATGAAATTAATGGTCTTGCTTTCTGTATATGATGGTGGAAATGAGGGCAATGTGTATCTCATTGGAATTAATTTGCCATAAATATTTGATGTCTCTTTAAAAATAGTCCAGTTCTCATTTAGGGGTTAAAAAGATAGAATTGAGTTCTAAAAATGCTCAGCAGCTCTCAGCACTTGGTGTAACCAGTCTGGCTTTTGCAGCTGTATTTATTTACTTTATCATGGTTGCACCTACAGGCAAAGTTATGATTGAGCTCGGCACTATCCAAATGTGAAGCAAAGAGACAGCCTTCCCCTGGGCAACTCCTAATCAGGCTGACAGAGAAATAGATGTGCTGAAGCCTTTTGAAAACTTAGCTAGGACTACAGGCGTGCTGTCTGTGTTTCAGGTGGTGGGATCCTGTTGCTGCTTTGTTTATGAATCGTAATTTCAGTATTATTTCTGCATCCCCAGTTACCACCTTGATTTATGCAGCTAAAACTGACAGAAATTTTGGTTATTACTTTCTGAAACTTTTTTATTTAGGATACTTTGGCTCTGTATAAACATGCAATATTTTTTAGTTATCAAAGACAGATTATTTCACAGAACACAGAAGCCTGTCTGGAGGAAATTTGGGAAGGCTAGCCATCCGCTTGGGAATCTTTCTTCTTGAATGAGGCTTATTTTTTCTCTTGGTTTTGGGTGTTTTTTGGGGGGGTGGGGTTGGTTTTGTTTGGTTTTATTGTTTGTTTGTTTGTTTTGGGGGGTTTTGTCTGTTTCATTTTGTTTTGTTTTTGTTTTAAATGTAGCATCTTTGATGTCTTTTAAACCAATAGGCCTTTTTGTTTTCGGCAGCACAAAATGAGTTATAGCCTATTCCTCTACAAACTTTTTATTGTCTTCTTGTTAATTCTCTCAATGAAATGCCTAGAAGCAAGCTGATGAAGCAAGGTGGATTTGACTGTGAGACACTGGCAGGCAAGAGAGTAAATAATGATTGCTCTTCCCCTCCCCCCCCCTTTTTTCCCCCCCCTGCCTTTCACTGAACTGTTTAACTTGGAATAAATTATCAAGAACTGTTAAATCAGTGTGCCACCTAGGACAGGCTGTTGATTATTGTGTGATTTCTATTTACTTTTCTGGAATGCAGAAATTACAAAAGGCATTTTTTTCTGGATATAGATTATGCTGAGAGTTTTTAATTAACTTTTAATTGTGTGAAAGAGGCTCTTCATAACTCCTAGTGTTTCTTTTTTAATGGCTCATCCATTATGGCTAACTCATACCACCCAGCCTTCACCCAGTTAGTTGTGTTGTGGTACAGTTAATTTGATGTCGCTTACAAGTTTTTAGGAGCATTACCTCAAATAGAATTTATATAAAAGTCCATAAGTATGCGTTTTATCCATGGCTAGCTGTGGTCCAGGGCTGCAATGGCTTAAAACATAAAAGGTGAAGGACAAGATGTCCTGGAAAATTATACTGGAAATGAATTTATCAACATAAGAAAGTACAGTATGTTGTTTAGAGGGCTAATACCAACAGGAGAAAAAAAACCCTAGTAACAAGCAACTTTTGAAAGAAATCTGAGGACCAGAAAAGGTAATTTGAATGCAATCTAGAACAGAGATGAGCAATTAAATGTTCTTAATTATTGTAACTGATGCTGGAAAATCAAGGATGGAATCTCATCCTTCTAATTTGGGAATCTGAGATCCTACCTTGTCAAAATGTTAAGGGTTTGGACTACTTGGAGCACTTGACCCTGCTTTACCTAGGCATCTAGCTTCCTCCAGCAAGATAGATAGAAACCTTTGAAAAACCCAGAGGGCAATCTAGTCTTCCCAGCTTCAGTGCTTGCCCTTCGCTTTGGATTGTACAGGCAGCAGCATTTGTGGGGGACAATGGGGTGGCTGTG
>NW_010186423.1:34356-55353 GCF_000695765.1 Mesitornis unicolor | reverse complement strand
AGGAATTGTTTGCTGCCTCCATCTTCACACAACTTTTCATTTTCAGTAAAAAATAATGTTAAAAAAATCCCCTGGATTAATTACAAACTTTTCATGAGAATTAAATGTTAGTAAAAATGAGATAAAGGAGATTAGTAGAAATACTGGGGCATTCATTTAATTTACTTTCCTATTCACTTTTAAACTTTTCATTTAAATATACTGAAAAACAGCCAAAATAACACATTTGGGAACAAACAGAAACGATGACCCTTGCCCTAAATTTTAAAAATTTAACAAATTAGCAAAATAGCATTGTTTGTGTTTCTGTCTTGATTTTGCTGATGTGTATCCTTTTGTCTCTCATATATATGAGAACATGTACAGAATTACTTAAGGTTTAGTAGTGACAGCATTCAACTGGGAAGATACCATGACTCATTACTGCAGTGACACGTGAGTGCTCTGTCAACTTATCAACAAAGTCAGTGTCTCTGTCCCAGCAAATACTTTCTATGTGTCTGCGTGAGGTAGAACAGCCCCAGAAGGAGTACCTTCACCACTTAATTCCTTTATAGACTGTAGGAATCATGCTGGTAAATCTGCTGATGGAAGTTTTCAGCAATACGTTTCAGTTATGACAAAACTATGCTTTTCAATAGGGAAAAAAACATTACACATTATCTTTCTAAAACTCCAATCAACACCCATCCCAAGTACACCTGGAGAAAACTAGTGCAATGAATGCCAGGTATATGCATTTACTAAAACCCTACCTCAGTATAAAATTGGGTACTTTACAACTACAAAAATCTAAGCCCTAGTGAAGAAAGGTTTATTATCTACAGTGCTGCTGGAATCAGGCACAGCAGTACTGTATGCTTTTGAATATAAAAGGTCTAAGTCCTTTTTCTATTAATGAGATTCGCCCTAATGGGACCAAAAATTACTTTAAAAGATTTTCTTTCTGCTTTTCAAGGGCCTTTTTCCAGTCCATTTGGACTGGATATCAAAGATAAGGGGAAATATTTCAATAGCAAGAGCTTTTATAATTAAGCTTTGTAGCCTACATAATGGAGATATGGCCAAATTCAAGTGAAAAATAATTACTGTTTTTCCAGGGTTTGCTTCTGCTGCTTTTGCCTCCCTTTCTTCTCTCCTTTCCATTTTCCCCTTCAAAACCACTTAATCAGTTATGCCTTACGTACGAAAGACTTGCTCAATGCAGCTCTTTCCCCCTGGTTTGTATTTCCCTCTGTGGTCTAGGAGAGAAGAGGTGTGCAATCTTTAACTGTACCCAGACCTCCATTAAGGAGAGTACCTACAGTTCCTAAAAGGAACTCCTAAAAGAGTAAGGACTTTACCTCACTTTGTAGTGCCAGCTACCACTTTAGGTATGGGAACGGACAAATTCAAAATACAATGTGAGACACATCTGAGAGACTTTGTAGATGATGCTATGATGGGCATGATGTTTATAATTTTCCAGTCTTCATGAGCGTCTCCCAATTACTGGAACCTTTCAAAGCTCTATGTGATTTCAGCCAGCTACTTCAGCAAATTTGGGTGTAGGGCATCTGATTGCATGAACCTGTGTGTATTTACAGATGTATACACACACACATATACACACATCTCCAAATCTGGAATATGCTACTCATTCTTTATGGTTTGTAACTGAGTCTTTAAGTGCATTGATTTCCATAAGAAGTGCTCTTTAGAACTGGGAGAGAGAGGAATAGAGGTGCTTGAAGTTGATGCCTCAGCTGGCGTTAGGGGTGTCTTGTGAACATTATGGGAAGTCCTTTGGCCATGAGAACACCAGGAGCCTGTTGAGTATTTAAAATTGGAGACAATTTGTGAAAAGTGAGATTCCTCAGAGCAATGTTTTGAGAGATCCCTTCTCCAGTCTTCCCAGAAAATTCTTAAGCAGCCTTATAAAGGAACTGAGTTTCATAATAGAAGACCAAAAGGCACTTGTAATATTTTTAAGGCAGATGAGTGTTTTACATATTACACAAAATGCTGAGGTCCTGATCAATCCTATATGACTGATATTTTTAACCACCACAACTGCCTTTCTTTCTTTCTTTCTTTCATATTTTCTCCCTGTCCACATAATTACTGTCCATGTAATTTCTCTTTGAGTTTAGTGCAGTTTTCGCTACTGACTAATGGCTGGTGACTGGGAACTGTTTGACCTGTTTCTTCATTAAATTAGATCAACACACATATGAAGTAATTTGTTTTGCATCCATTATCCTGTTTAGGAAGCATTGCTTTATTAATATTTTTGCTCTGTGTTGTCTTCAGGCAGAAAATATTTGCAGTTATTTTGGAAGTCTGCAAAGTAAGTTCTTGAATTAGATTATTCTGTCAATGCCCAAGCTAAAAAGATCAGTGTGTGCCTGCTCTGTCTGGGAAATACTAATTTTTGTGGAGATGTTGGTGAGAAAGAGTGAAACTTGCTCGTATCTGTTGTGCAATCCAACTCCCTTTTATTTTTTTCTCCAAGTCATGCAAAGTGCCCTCATTTTATGGGTAATACAAAACCTGGTTGGGGAACATTCCCCTGCTGTGACAAGAGCTGGCACTCTGCCTCCCCCAGTGCTGTTCCCCACTCAAACTGCTGATTTAGAGCATACTGGGAAAAACTGTCTGATTTAGTTCCTGCTATACTGGAGTGCATAGTTTTAAATTAAGCCATTTGAATATGTAAAAATATCAGTGTGACGATCATCCCACAAAACATGTCAACATTGTGTTGCTCTTTTTAGTTGTAGGAACTGTACAAAGTGTACATTAAATGATCACTTTTGCTGAAGAATTAGCAATAGCCAGGCTAACATTGAACCTTGCAGGAGTAGCAGAGGACTCTTCTGTTTTCCCTTTAAACAAAGAGACAAAAAAGTAGTATTTGTAACAAATAATATTAAGTTACTTTATGTCAATCTCGGGTAACTAATAAAGCTTTTTTTCTTCTCAGTGCAAGTTCAGCCTGTGCCAAGACATCCACTAGCTGTATTAAATATACTCCTTCTTAATTAAATAGTTGCTCTTAACAGTACCAACATATTTTGCAGAAGAGAAGCAATGTGTATCATAGCTCTGATAGGTATAAGTAACACTAGAAAAATAGCTATTAGGAAAGGACCGTCTATGGAAATGTTGAGTGCTGTTTCTCCCTTTGCTGTGGCCTTTGCCATATTCACCTCTTATTATATTGCAATAATACCAAATTTGCTTAATATATGCTAGGTTTTTAGAATCCTTGGGATGTTGGCGTGAGTTTACTGTTGTGAAATGTTTTTGAACAGGGCATTCCTCATGAAAATTTGGCCTGCCATTCTGGTAAAGTGGCAGTAATTTTTTTCATTCCAGTAGGTTATAAATCAGTGAGATTTGTTCCCCTGAAGGGAGAGGTATCTCCCCGATACCTCTAGCTGAGATGTCTCAGCTTGTTTATCCTATCTGGCACTTCTCTAAATAAGAAGACTGAATAATTGAGCTGTAATTAGTATTCACTAGAGAGTTGGCGTGGTCATCATTTTCGAGGTGTTCAGTTATAGAGATACATTATATATACAGGCTGCCAACTAGCGCGACAGGGCAGGATTTTCAGGCTAGTCATCAACATCAGTCAAAACTTTTGTTACTGTTTCTCTGTGGGCATTCATTATTATGATATGTAACCATCCTTAAACTTGCTTCTACTCTAGTAGGAGCAAGTTTCTACTCTAAACTACTAGTCAATGTCCTGAAGAAATGCAAACTATTTCAAAAGTATGTTCTTTTACTATCAGATTATGTCATTTCAGTCTTGCCTAGTTGCAGTGTGAGCCAGTTCTTCTCTGTCCAGTTGCTCTGAACATGGTTTTTATTAAGGTGCTAACTCTCACATTCATTCCCTCTTCAGCATGTTTCATGTGTTACCAACTGCTCCAGTTGGTAATCTGCTCATGTTAAGATGCTACCCTCTTAATGTTCACTCCTCATCCTAAAGTGCCTAATATGTTACTGGTACAAGATAAATAATACCACAGCTTCAGTTGTGATATTCGAAATTATTAATGATCTGACAACAACATGGGGAGACTAAACTGTAATACATCCTTTCCATTAGCCCCACCATGGTTGCTTTACTTGTGTCCTGAGATTATGTGATCAGTGTAGTGGATATTTCTTGGGAGCCATCCTTAACATTCCCACCTTCCCTTCTGTTATGATGGTTTTCACAGAAACTAGTTGCTGTTCTGAAATGCGTCTGTGTGACAGCTTGAAAGGGACTCTTCAAGAAAAAGTAAATAGGAATTCTAGAGGAAGCAGTGAATGCTTTACTGTGAAAAGTAATATACTGTTCTGGGATGTATGTACATTCGTGTATGTATGTATTCCACCAATGTGCATTTGCACGATTCAGTTACACACACAAGCTGATTTTCTAGCTCTTGTTAATTTTCAGTGATTCATTAGTGATTAGATTAACTAAAAACTAACATTTGCGAGAAGTTATTTTGGGTGCAACTTCCAGGGAAAATCTGCAAGTTTAAACTGCTCTCTGGAAGGCATTTTATTTTACTCTTTGCTTGTAATTACCCTGGGCTGATGATTTAGATATTGTTTTTACCACCATGAGAGTAAAGGGACTGTCTTTCACTCTGCAGCTTTGCCACTCTTGAGTTATCAGCTCTTTCATACTACCCAAGATAAAAAGCATAACCCTTTGCTGTCCACTTTCTATGTTTTATGAGGGCCATCTGAGAAGCAACATCTCGTTTACAACTGAGACCAGGAGCTAGAGTAATTTCTGTATCAGCCAAGCATATCTAATAACAGATAAGTTATGTAGATTGTAAAAAAAACAAGAAAAATAGATGAGTTAGTTACTTAATCTGAAAAATTGTTGAGGGTCTGACTGCAGTGCTCTGAAGCTCTATGAATACTGCCCTGAGGTGGGCATTACTGCCACAAAGAATATTTATCTTCAGAACTCACATATGCATGCAGATTTATGTAATGGTATCACTAGGAGTTTGGTGCTGCCCTGTGCCCAGTAGCTCTGTCTCCAGTATAGCCAAGAACCTTCATCTAGGCATTATCATTACATGTTCTTAATGGAAATTAATTTACCTTAGTGGGGATGGTCCATGAGTTTAAAATGAGTTGCGTCATTAAGGCTTTTTCCTGGAGTAAGTCCAGAACTCTTTAGGATTGAACCCCCATAACCAGATCCTCTGTGTCCGCTGGGAGTTCAGTCTTCTGAAGGTGACTGAAGAGAGGTGTAGATGCTTTCTGGATGTGCTGGGCCTCTCAGTGCGTGGATGCTCTGTTCTTAAATTGAGAGTTTCAGTATTTGGATTTCTTAGCACAAAGGAGGTTTCTTCCTTCAAGGTCAGTTTAGAGTGCTGAGAGATATGAGGTGTCTTGATTTCTGACCACATTGTATTGGGTCTGGTTGAGATGGAGTTTATTTTCACCATAGCAGCCCTCATAATGCTGTGCTTTGTATCGGTAGCTAGAAAGGTGTTGGTAACGCATCAGTCAATGTTTTGGCTTCTGCTGAGCAGTTTGCACAGCATCAAGGCTGTCTCTCCAACTTTTCCTCCCTCACCGGTAGTCTGGGGATGGTTGAGATCTTGGAAAGGGACATAGCCAGGACAGCTGACACAAACTGACTAAAGGAATATTCATACCATAATAAATCTGCTCAGCAATGGAAGCTAAGAGAAAGGAGAATTTGTTATTACAAGGTTTGTCTTCTGGAGCAACAATTACGTGTGCTGAAGCCTCCTCTCCAGGAAGTGGCTGGACGTTTCCCGCTGATGTGAAGAAGAGAATAAGTCTTGTATTTCCCTTTACTTCTGCATACAGCCTTTTTTTTTTGCTTTATTAAACTGCCTTCATCTTGATGCATGAAGGTTTTTTTCCATCTTATTTTCTCCCCTCCCTGTTCTGCTGGGGAGGGGAGTGATAGAGCTGCTTCGTGGGCACCTGGCGCCTGCCTACCCAAGGTTAACCCACCACACATATGCAGGAGTACAGAATTAGAAAAACGGTGTCTCATCTCTCACACCACTTACTGTGGAAATCTCCTATGGCAAGTCAAATGCTGTGAGTCTAGAAATTTCTTCATGACAGACATTTTGACTTTTTTTTTCCTTGTTCAATACTAGAGAAATGCAAAGGAAAATAAATCTAGAAGTACAATTAAGATCAGTTGCTGAAGCTGAAAGAGACAGCACAATTGTAATATGTTAGAAGATTGCCTTGTTTTAGAGAAAGTGCTGATTAAGATCAAATTTATCTTGAGTTTACATTTTGATTGGACCTAAACTGAGGGGAGGGGGGTCATATTTCAGACACAGTGCAAATGATGCATGTTAATATCTTGTGTTTATTGCCACTTGAAATTACAGCATAGCTTTGAATTGCTGCCAAATCTACAGTTAAGACTCCCCAGTAATCACTATGATTATTCCAAGTCTTCATGGTAATAGCAGCAGCAGAAGTATGATATGCACACTACTGTAGCCTAGGCTGTCAGAGTCTTTTTATCCGTTGGGGCTCAGATTGTGATTCCACCCAGCAGAGGGAATGGTTAGACTTGCACATTGGCCAATCAGTCCTGAAAGTGAGATTAAATAGATTGATTTAATTATGTTATTTTCAGATTTATTTGGCTTTTATATTACCTCCTGACTCACTAACTTTTCCTGAAATGAGGAAAAGCAGAGCTTTTCTTTTTTTTGGAATGCTTTAATTCATATGTTGGCATGGTGTAGTATTTTTCATTTTTATTAGGAATCTTTTTTGCTTTCCTCTCTGTTGATCTATAACATATCCTATTTTTATTTATTTTCTTTACAATCCATGGAATAATTCATCTCCTTGAAATACTCCTTTACCTCTGCTCAACTATTGGAAGTTGTAGATTTACATCTGATCTGAATGTATACACATGTGTTATTGTGGTTTATTTAGCTGATGGGAGATTAAGAAGTGAGGTCAGGGATAAGCAGTATAATATAGAGTTACAATTTACTAAAAAAATATTAGAAAAGTCTCACAGGAGCAAGAAATGCTGTGTGAAAAGCTGTTTAAAAGAAGCTTAAGTAAAATTTAGATGTGATTAAAATCTGTTCTGGTTTTTGGATACACAATTATTCAAGCAAGTAGTTGTTTATTTTGAGTTAAAACCCTCAGCAACCGTTGTTAGTCAGCTCTCCAGATAGTATGTCCCAGTTGCACCCCTTCGTCAGTTGCTAGCAGGAAGGTTTTGCTATTTGTTCCATTTACAAAATAAATAAAACTTGTTATGGAAAGCATATAATGTGAGTACAATATTTACTCTGGAATATTTTCCTAAATAAGTAGTGTTAGCCAGCAGGCAAGTCTAAGCATTCGGTTTGTTAGCTGTAGGAAGGAAATCTGTATGCCTAGCACATAATGATCAGTTTAAACTATTGAAATATAAATCAGAACACTGAGTGAAATTCAGAAATATTTCATTAAATGAATTATGATGTGGGTGTGAATACAAGTATAGTTAGGGATTCTGCCACATATGCTTAGATGTCTGCAATCTTTACGCTATTTTTTTTCTGATAGGTTTAACTCCAAAAAATACATAATCTTTTTGAAGGACAGTATTAGCAAATACCACAGCATGTTTGCATTTCATTATAGCTAGCATTTCTCTTATGACTTTAGTTTCTAGAGCGATTTCTTTCTCTGCAAGGCGCTCTTGGGTCCTCATTATGAGACTTAGACATGCTTTTACTCAAGGCTCATTAACAGTGAAAACCACTCCCAAATTTATAAACCTTATTCCTTTATTATTTTGAATACTTTGGTATTTTTGGAAGTGTAAGTTTTATTGGGCCAGAAGAAGAAAGCAAGACAATAGCATTGTAGTGCAGAGATTACTATTCTGTACAAGTGCAGTTTATGCCTTTTCTGGAATACATGCCATACTGATTTGTCTTAGTTGTATTCATTTTTAAAAACGTTAACAGGAGGGAATGATGATAATTATATTTACAGAAAGTGTTATTTGGACTAGAAGACTGTATCCAAAGATATTAAGCTTTTTTATATGGAATCACTACCGTGCTGCTTCAAGTGATACAGCATGGAAGGACTTGTACACCCTGCAAGATAAGCATGGGTCTGAGGACCAGTCTTGTCCATGTCTTAAAATGCAAGGACATGCCTGGACACAAGCTTTGGCAGGAATTGTGGAGCTCTCATTGCAGCCTTGCTTCTTTAGCACAGAACCAGGTCCTTCCTTCTGTTTGAATTCATTTATTTCCAAGAAAAACTAGATACTTTCAGCCTAAGTTGCAGATGGTGGTGTGGCAAGGCAAGTACAGATCTTCACACTGGGCACAAATGCTTCTTCACTCCACCTTGGAATGCAAGCAAAGGGAAAGGGCAGCACTGATAGCCACATTCAGTTTTGCATTGGTGCCATGCCCTCTGCAGAAAAATTGCCAAGTGAGTGTGTTACAAGAATCTCTGAATGCTACATCTAGGCCTCCAGCAGCATGTTAGGAATGTATATAGTAATAAATTAAACAGACACTGTTTGAAGAGTTTGCCAAGAAACAGGAAGCCATTGGATACAGTAGGAGTAAGAGATAGCATTGGGGAAGGTGTCTCTTGTTCAACAATGTGCTTCAATATGTGCCCCAGTCTAGGTATATGAAAGTTATGCAGAAATACATGCGACTGTGTATGTGCCTCAAGTACAAGTGCACGTGCCTAAATAACTTGTCAGATCAGAGCATCTACAAATGCTGTATTTATAGTTTTTCCCCCAAGACCAATTGCAGTAAAAGCTCAGTCCAGCTGTCATGTCTATGTAATACATTATAAATTTCAGATTTTTAACTTCAGCTTTACTCTAAAAAAGTGCCTACATAAAAATTGTACTATTTTGTCTGATATATTTCCTTCTTTGTATTCCCATTATCATAATTCTGTTCGCATAACTCATTGCTGTTTAGCTCTGTAAGCAATGTATAGTTGCTGTATCACAGTGATCAGGATTTGGTGGTAACTTCTGTGTAATTTGAATATTCTAAATACATTTTGAATTCAGGATTTTTTTATTTTTAAATTATTTTTTAAATTTGAGCTAAATAGAGCCCAGCTGGGCTTTGAAAATCCATGTTTTGTTTGTAGGCTATCAGTTGATAAAGGCACTTTTTTGAATGAAAACTGCACCTGTTTGATCTGGAAAGACAATAAAAATGGATCTTCACATTGGCATTTTTAGAACCATGCTATAACACGCTGGCCAACTGCAAAGGATGAAGAAGTTGAAATTCTGATTAAATTATATGGGGATAATGTCTCTGTTGCTGAAAGCCTGACATCAAGTTCACACAAGGAGACAGCTCAAGCTATTGCTGTGTTTGAGTCAAGGTATTATCTGGAGTTGAGAAGGAAATGCAAATAATTGATTGCCATATTTTTTGTCATCAAAGTGAAATGTTGTTTTATCCAAAATTTGTCAGTAGCAGGAGAATGGTGAAGCAATGGAGACATGTTATAAACCAGTTTTTTCTTCTGATGTAATTATAACAGTGATTAGTTACATATTTAGTATTTATAAAGGCAACCTCAATAGATAAAGTGATGTATTTATATGGACATGTGATGTATTTATATGGACATGTTAAAATGAGTCATTGCTAATATTAATTTTTTTTTGGTTAGTCTGAAGATTTTCTCATGTGGCCTCATGAACCTTGCACGGGGACCAAAACCCAAAGCAGTCATTTTGAACAGAGATGAGGAGTGTGATCAATTTGATGTGATTTGCGAGAGAAGTTACAGAACTTAACATTGACAGATTTGGTCAGGGAAGATGAATAGGATATTGCAGGCCTAGTCTCTTAGATGCCTTTGAGTTTCTTGTCCACACAATTTTGATGGGTAAAGTATGTGCAAAAATCTGACATTTACACAATAAAAATAAGTCTGTGTTGTCTCTTACAGAGAAAACAGTCTTCTGAATATATGTTGTTGTTTTTGTCTTTTAGATAATTCTTGTAAGTTCTTCCCATAATGACCGTGACCAAAGCCTTTTCATAAGCACGGATGAAGGAGCTACTTTCCAGAAACAAGCCATTACTTTCTTTGTGGAAACTCTCCTTTTTCACCCAAAAGAAGAAGATAAAGTACTTGCTTACACCAAGGATGGCAAGGTAAAGCTTGTAGATACAACATTTGTTTAAAATTTAGGAATTATTCTGTTAAGGAGGTATAAAACAGTTCTGATATGCTGACTAGTGTTGGGTTTTATGAAATATCAGTTTCCCGAAAGGGAATCATACCCTAGTTTTGAGGTTTATTTAAATATTTATTGTCTTTGTCTCCAAATCTTTGTTCTTACAGTATTTGCAATCTTGGCATTTTCAGTTCATATGGATATTGGTAATGTTTATCCTTCTGCTTAATGTAGTTAAATAGTAGTTCTGAAATGTGTTCCTCCCTGGAAAGTGACCATAAGCAATTGCTCTGTAATTTATAGTGTAGTAGAAAGTTAATGAAGCTGAAATAGTGCCTCCAAAGGCCGTTCATGGGATGTAAAATAAAGTAATGTAAAATAAACAGCACAGTCGTACAGCAGAGTAGGATTTGGGAAATCGGTGAATCTGTAGGAATATAGAATTCTCGCTCATATGATGTATTTATGCCACTTCCAGATTCAATCATGCGGTTTGTAAATTTTTACCATCTTCCAGATTCTTCTGGTTGAATTATAAAGTCATTTTTACGGATGGGTTATGCTAAGCACTGATGATTGTGCACACAGTCTGTAAGTTTGTAGTCCATCTGGTTTTCATGGTGCCAAAACTGCAGCTGTAAAGTCACTGTTATTCTGGTCCTGGTAATGGTCTTGACTTACCTCATTGTTACTTTTGTTTAAAACTGAAATTAATAAACTCTAGAGCATTATAATCCTTGTCAGACTTCACAGAAGTTGTATACTTAGGTGATGAAATTAGAGAAAGTGAGCAAAATAATGCATTAATTTCAGTGACGTTATATCAAGTCATCTTTTGGGATATTTCATGGGATATATAAATTAATAGCTGATTGCAAAACAATTCATGTTTACAGGGATTTGCAAATATGGATAGAACTAGAAAAAAAACCAAACATAGCAAACCAAAGTCAGTCACAAATTACATTAAATATTTTACATAGTAGCTTTCATTTGAAATCCAAACACAATTAAAAATATGTTGAATACATGTTACGTAAAAAAAAAATAGCTCAGGAAACCTGAAGTTATGAAAATCCTCTCTCTTCAGTTTGACTTTTGTTTCTTACAGTAGATCCAAATTCTGAATTCTATATAGTTACAGAATGGGAGAGGCTTTAAGTGTGCAACTCCAAAGAAGTGTACTGAAGAAGTTTACCAGCCCCCCCAAGTGTGTAGAAATATTTGCCAGGAGAGAAAAGGATGCGAAAGCACAAAGTGAAGTGTTTGTTTTTGTTTTGATAAATTATGCATAATAGGGAGGTTTTTGGGCATTTTATACTTGGTTAATCTTCCAAAAGGAGTAATGCTGTTATCTGCCACACTTAAAATGTGACTGGACAAAAAAACCTACAAAATATTCAAAAAAGAATCTCTGCAGGAAAGTGCTGCAGGAGTAGTGGGAAGGGTTAGGTAATCTGATGGACTTTGCTCAGGCTTTCAATATGACTATAAGGAGTCAAACATAAGGACTTACTAGACAAGTCCTACATCTTTACCTGAAATGCATAGGAATGAAGGATGCCTTCGGCTTTAACTGTGTCAGTAACCTGCTTAAATTTTGTATAAGATTTGATACATTTGACCCAGGGGGGTAGAAGAAGATGAAGTACTATTGGCAAAGGAAAATCAAAATTGCAACTTGACATAAAAAGAGGTCACTGTACTAAAATCAATGGTCTTGAGAGATAGTGTTGATCTGAATTTGGCCTAGAGAGATGCTATGCTCTAGGTTTTTGAGTTAAGTAACTTTACCTTCACTGAAAGAAAGTACTATCAATCTAAAACTCAGGAGAAGCCATTACCTCTTGTTACTCTAATGCATATTTCGCGAATGCGCTTTTGAGAACACAAGGAATACAGAATCACGTCCTTCATAAATAGCAATCAGGCTTCTCTGTCTACTGAAGCATCACGACCTTTCTCGCAAGTTCTGATTTGATTTAGGGCTTATTTTATATTGCAAAATATGCGTTGTTCTTTCATTCAGAACCCTAGATTCTGTTTAAATAAAGCTCTAGCCTCTAGCTGACACTATAAATTAATGCAAATCTAGTCAATGTGATTGGATTAATCCACTTACTGCCTCAAATCTATACTTTCTTTTTCTGGCTACCTCAGTTATAATGAATAACAATCAGCTATTCACTAAATCTATATAAATGGTTCTAGATTTTTTTAAAGTCCATAGGGATGCCGTAGATTTTAATTGTTCACTTGGAAGCAGAAAGGATGAAAAAATGGCAAAAATGAGAAAAGCATTTTCAGGTTTTTAAAAAGTGATTCCACACACTTATTACATGGGTGGCAATTAACAGAATTATAACATCAGTTAGATATGTTTGCTGAATCCAGAGATTTTTAGCTGTCCACTAATATAAGTGTTTTTGCCTCATATCTAATCTCATTTAGTAGTTTTATGATATGTACCTGTTACAAAAACCAAAACACATATGGGCTATTTTTTAATTTAAGGAAGTTGAATGCCCACTTAAGTTAGATACCCATTTTTTATTTATTTCAAATAGTGCATCAGTTAAAAGCTCCTCTCAGTTTGAATGTGTCATATCAGTCCTACTTCACTCTCCCTTACAGTAAGATTGCTAAACCTATGCTAAACCAGACTGTTCATTCCTAAGCTCCCAGACTTCGGTCTTGAATGTGTGTGAGGGGACATAGTTTGCGTTTGGTGGTGGGGATTAGGGTTTGGTTTGGTCTTTTTTGGCCCCTACTGCACAGACATCACTGTTGTAATTGAAGTAATCTTCTCTCGTTTTCTTCTGAAATTCATTCATGACTAAATGGTGTCCCTTTATTAATTTGTCAGTGTTGTCTCTTATCCTAAATAGCTCTTTTCCCTCTTGTCAGCAACCTCTGAATTCCTGTCTTTCTCTGCAGCTTGGACACCAGGGTTAGGGCAGCGCATTAAATGATCATCTCTTCCATACTTATAGCAGTCTGCTGAGGCAGGTAACTAGCTTAGCAGGGTCCACCCTTTTAAAAAGATGGTCAAACCGATGGTTGTCTTTTCTGTAGTGCCTGTGGTGACAACTCTTGGAAGAAGTAAGAAGCTTAGATTCTCGCTCCTGCAGAGTCTATACCATTCAAAGCCAAATGGTTGCTCTGAGCTGTACGTTATAAAATACACTGGTTGCAGCAAACCCTAACCCACATAATAAAACTAAGACCATAAAGTTAGCAGGCAAATCAGGAGCATGGCTCTGCAGCCTCATCATTAATGCATTTAGCACTGAGGTTGAAGACTTTTTGATCCCTTGATTTTTTTCTGTCTATGCATTGACTGGATGAATGCTAAAGTGAGCAATCCAAGTCCTGACTGTAGTTTCCTACACAAACTGTGGTCTAGCTGCTTTCATGGAGTGTGCAGTTGAACAAAGACCAGTTATTATGAAGTACAGAATAGCTGGGAAATACTGTTTTATTGCTAATTCAAATTTTAGTAAATATACCCTTAGAGTTTATGCTGAGATAAGTTACCTCAGCCTTTATCTTTACATATTCTTATTGTAGGTTTTCTATAGTAAAACTTAATACATAATTGGGTGGTTTGTTTTTTTTTTCATTTGCCATTCAGCCTGTTGTTTTAAAACAAAAACATTCCTTAATAATCCTCATAAGACACTCTTCCCTAGAATAGTCAATAACTGAACTGGTGACTTATTCCCGCATCAAAGAAAAGCAGTTTTACTTCCCTCCCCGCCCCCCCACCAATTAGAGATATTAAGAGAAAACCCATTGTATGTAAATTGGATCAAATAAGAAATTTATGCAGACAGCAGGGGGCTTTAAATCTGTCTTTTTAGAAGTTTGATAGATATTTCCTATTTTAACTACAGGAAACACATTATGAAGGCAAATGCTGAAGAAGGGAGATCTCTGAATAGCTGTTTTATATCCCACTTTATTCTGGGGAAATCAGCTTTCATCTCTGCCCTTGCTATCCATCCATGTTATTTGCTTTTTTACCAGGGGTGAACTGTTCAGAGGGAAGGTGGAGCTGGAGTCCTCCTCTTCCAGGCCATCTTCTGCCTCTGCTGAGTGACCATTTCTCACAGGTCCCAAATTGGACCCATGAGGCAAGCCTTTAAGTGCATTTCTCTTCTTCCTCTTAAGCGTTTCTTTAGTATCTCTTGGTCCTATTTTAGCCGAGTTTTAGATCCATTGAGTTCATGGCTTAGGTATTTTTGAGGAAATTAAAGCTTGAAGCGTAATGGGAATGTGTGTGCTCTTTTGGTCAGTGAATGAGAAGGAGAAGAAAAGTGTCCTTTTACCATCCCTCTTGTGTAACCATGCTGAGGTAAAAAAGAACCTGTCAATTGTCTTCATGGTAAACAAGAAGACATTGTCACTGAGTTTTGTTCATTATAGATTATATTTTAAAAGATCTTCTCTAAGAAACATTATTACTCTGTAAAACATTGTAGAGAGTTCCTGCTAATGATTTTATTTTTATTGGTGTGCAATCTGTCATTTTAATAGTGATATAGGACATGTCTTTAAAGATGTACAACATTAGCAGTTTCCTGTCATCTAATATTTCTTTTATATTTTTTTTCTTTTGTAGGTTTATGTATCCATTGACTTGGGGAAAAAATGGATCCTTCTGCAGGAACGTGTTTCGAAAGATCATATTTTTTGGTAAGAAGTCTGATATTTTCCAAATAAAAAATGAACAGCAAAGCTATTTTATTATAATCAAGAAAGATCTTTCCAGAGGTGCTGATGGGAACAGTATGAGCCTTGGTGTCTTTTGTGGATTTTGTCAGCCTTGCTGCATCCACTATTGAAAATTCATACTCATGCCAGTGACCATACAAAGTCTCAGCACAAATAAGGGTGATAGGTCTGGATCTATGGAGCCCAAGATTTAATGACAGCTGTAATGTCCAATGAAATTGCTCTTTGTTTGACTGGTGAAATTGATCTTTAGACATGAGAGAAATCTTTTTGAAGAGAGAAATCCATAACATTTTTTTTTATGAGAGATTGAATCAGAACTATTAACTGGAGTCATATATAAACTTATACTATTAAGGAAATTGGTGAAAAATGTTACTTTATCAAGTATACATATATCAGGTTATTTCATTTTCAGCTCAAATATTTTGCGGTTTCTGAAAATGCATAAGAAGTAATTTAAGCAGCTTGATAAAACATTTGAAGATTAAGTCAAGTGTATAACTTACTTTACACCAGAATTAACCTTTTGCTAGTGTTTTCAATGGATTTTGTATTGAAAAATGGTCAATTTGCACTCTCAATTTTCATCTGATTTCTGTTGAAAAAGCCAGAGAATTCATCCTTTCACATTTATTTCAGTGTTTGAGTATGAACTGTGCATAGCTGTATCATTACCAATAATTAGTATTTTTTATTACAGAATTAGTCATAACATGCTAGGCACTTCTTTTCCCTTGATGACTTTTGATTTTAGTTTTGGAAGGACTCTAATCTGTGTGAATTACATAAATTATAATTATCCATATGTCTATGGAGCTATGTTTAGCTTTCTGCAATTTTTTGTTGTTTGCTAGTGATGTTGACAGTATTTAAATGGATTTACCTGATCTTGGTTGCAAGACTTGTGATGATTTAGCATTCACGATGTGACTTTCCTTGTTCCTGAGGTAGCTGCTTTTCTCTTGAGTTGAAATAGATATTCATCCTGGTCATGCTTGGGGGAAAAACAAAGCAAACAAAACCCAACCTGCTTAAACTGTTGGTGTAGAGGCTACAGAATATGCACAGCTGTTACGGTACCTACAGATATGTTGGCCATTGGCCCAAAAAACCCTCAAATTTGGCAAGTCCGAAGATGTACTGGCATGTGTGCTGCTGCTGAAGCTGGGCAAGGAGGAAGGTTGTGAACCAGGGCAGGGACATGTGGAGAGATTAAAGCCTTTTCAGAAGAGCTGGGAGCACAAGACCTAACCTGCCCTGTTGCCCTGATGGTGTCATTATCCCTGGACATATCAAGGGAGCATTTTCACACTTCCAAGTACCTCTTTTTCAAGGTGAAACCTACTTACTGTCCATACTTTTAGAAAACCAGGTTGTGGTTGGCTTGTAGTAAAACCCATCTGATTTACTCCAATTTGTCTCTACCTTTTCAGCTGAAATACTTTTGTCAGCCTGACACTTTCTGCTTACTTACTCCTGCGAAATATAGCCTAATTGGAGAACTTAATTCTATACAGCAGCTGGAGTTTCATAGGCAATACACTTTACGGGTCTCATAACTACCATGTGAAAGGGTATAATCATTTAGAAGTAACAGTGTGTCAGAAATGCCATATCTGCCTTTATAACCAATTTTTCCTTAGCAAGATTATATAGGATGCAAATCAGGAGGACGTGTGGCTCTCAGACTTTAAAAAAAAATGTGTTTGTCTGAAAAATATATAATGTCTGAAAATCATCAAAGTCACTAACAGGTATGAAAGAACAGTGGAAGCCTCTCTCTTTCAGACTTGTTTAATGGTGTTTTTCTTATCTGTGTCTAGGTATATTTAGCACACTTAAATACCACTGAAATATGTGTCAGTTTTGCTCTGACTCAAACAATCTGTCAATGTTTTTTGTATATAAGAATTAAAGCCAGTAAGTGCATGTTTAATATTAGGTCTGTATTTTGCTGTGTTTCAGAATCTTTGTGTTCTTATATCATTCAGACACTAGCAAGCAAGTGTCCTGGAGCTTTCATGGGAATAACTCCTATGCAGCACTTCCAAGTCATGGTTGTTCATAAGTGTCACACTCCTCTCAGATAAGAAAAAATAAATTCTAAGAGCCTGTACATTTATAACCATTAGAAATATTTTCTAGGTTTTTGTTTTCCTTTTCTGTACATATAATGTGATTCATCTCAAGAACTGTATCAGTCAGCAACAGCAAGGATTTGAGAGCAGAAGTTTAGTGTCCTTCACAGTCCTTCTCTTAAAATATATTTATATATCTTTATTTCTATGGAAGTCTACTTCCAATATCACATGGGACATTGCAATATATAAAGAATCTGCTGTGAGTTGAGGGTTGGACGTGATGACCTTCCAGTTACTCTGTCATAGGAAACTTTCCACTACTTTATGGCCTTCATCACCTGAGTTATCTGAGTGCTAGACAGAAACAAGTATTTGTGTAGTTTTCAATGTATGTAATATGGACTCTGTCACACCTTGGCTGTTAGGACACCAAGTCCAGTATTATCTTCTTGACAACAGATAACATCTGATGTGTTAAAGATAGGTGAAACGAATTGTGCATCTCTTTCTAAATGAGGGCATGTGTCATGCTGATACTGGCTGCTCGTGCCAAGAATATTTCACTGGGCAGATCTTTCGCACATATTTCTTCTTTTACTTCAGTCAGGCTTCACCACTGAAATTGATAATACAGCCTAAGATTTTTATCTCAGCCTGGTAATTACAAATATTATCAGTCATAATATTTTCCTGTGCTTTGTAAAACCAATTTCTTTCTGTGCCTCCAGTAGCAGCCAGATCATCATGCATTTCCTGAAGAAGCACTTTCTTCACTCAATGAAAATCTAAATGCAATTAATTTAATGGAATGTCTTAAGTATTTATATTCAGGGAAGGTCACTAGGGACTGAGTATTTTAAACTATTTATGTTCCGTTCTTATACTGTAGGTTTAAGCAGTATAATAAAATCATTTTCTAGGCTTTATTTGCTTTTCAAGTGTTCTGGACCATCCCTTAAGTATTAAGGGATTTAATGTATGGAATTTGGTCTTTCATGATACTGGAAAGATTATTAGTATCAGTGGAAAGTGTATAATACCATCTCTATTTTAGGAGCACAGATTATTTTCTTCCCATCTATGATATGATGTGGCATTTTTTTACCCTCTCCCAGCTGTTTTCCCAGTTTGTTTCATTTATTCTTTTGGAAAGGAAAGGAAAGGAAAGGAAAGGAAAGGAAAGGAAAGGAAAGGAAAGGAAAGGAAAGGAAAGGAAAGGAAAGGAAAGGAAAGGAAAGGAAAGGAAAGGAAAGGAAAGGAAAGGAAAGGAAAGGAAAGGAAAGGAAAGGAAAGGAAAGGAAAGGAAAGGAAAGGAAAGGAAAGGAAAGGAAAGGTGAGTTATCCTTCATAGCAGTCCGTCTTCTCTTACCATCATAGGAGGCAAAACAGGCTTCCTAGAGAGGTGGTCGATGCCCCAAGCCTGTCAGTGTTTAAGAGGCATTTGGACAACGCCCTTAACAATGTGTTT
The DNA here is from genome assembly GCF_000695765.1 of Mesitornis unicolor. NCBI lineage: Eukaryota > Metazoa > Chordata > Aves > Mesitornithiformes > Mesitornithidae > Mesitornis > Mesitornis unicolor. The sequence continues at coordinate 36,848 of NW_010186423.1, read as the reverse complement.
TAACTTTTGATCAGCCCTGAAGTGGTCACACAGTTGGACTAGATGGTCGCTGTATATTTTCCAATGTGTAGAAAATATTCTAGTCTAGTCTAAAAACAAAAGAGCTGTAAGGCTGCAGATAGATGTAAAGATGGTAGCAAAACAGAAGTTTTCTAGAAATGTCTTTATTTTGGTTTGATTATTTTTTCATTCAATCAAAATATGATGTTCATAAAATATGGAAATATTGAAAATTCATGCTCTGACATTGTTCATTAAAAAGCGCTTTTTTAATTTTTCAAAGCTATATCATGAAATGTGGATTTTAAATTTATTTGAAATACTAAGTCACACTAATTAAAAAAAGTTGTAACAACATTTAGAAACAAAATATTTTATTTCTTTATAAATACTAGCTAGGCAGATTAAATACTTTTTTTCAATGTGTTAAGTTTTGATTTTGAGCAAATTCTTGTGCTTTAAAATGAAGAAATACTGATTACTGTGACGCATTTTTCTACTGCATATAAACTGCAACTGGCCATGCAATATTCCCCCACTGTGATGATTTCTGTTTAATGGATGTTATAGCACCCAGCCTTTATATGTAATTTTTCTAGTTCTTGGTGTATTTGTAAGAGGGAATTCAAAGAGTCTGTTTTAGAAATAGAATTATATGACCTATCCTAGACAAAAATTAAACACCCACACATCACATGGTATGTAATTGGTTTTATATATCAAGCCCATTTTTAAAAACTAATAGTGTATTATGCGGTAATCCTTGAGAAAGAAGAAAGAGTAGTGCAGTTTGAGATTCCTCTGCCTCTGCTGCTATTCTTCTCACTCCCCAAGGCTTATGCACCAGTTAAGTTCCTTTTGATTTCTCAAAATAAAACTTAGTAATACATTAGCAAAGAATAGGTTGTGAATCAGTTGTCTACATCAACACAAATATACTCCAAGACAGTAATTCATGAATTGCTAATTATTAGAGAATTAGGCCCAGCACATTTCCTTTATGACTGTGTCTAGAGCCTTAGAAATGCTTTATCCTTGACTCACTAGAATATGTGGATCCTATGCTATGGGTATCTGTTACTTTTATTTTTAGCTATACGTTCTCCATTTTCATGACGTATGAGAACATAAAAATAAAAAATGACGAGTTTACTTGGGTAGAGCAGTTGTTCTCAGGGGACCAAAGCTCTGTTCTCATCATGAAATCCCATATGAGTAATCAATCACAGCCATACCTATTAACGTCAATTGTAGCAGGTTCCTGGCTATTCAAGTGTCAGGTGAAAGAAGGGATTTCAGCAATGTTATACCCTGAAGGAGAGAGAAATGCAAAGAGGATGTTATTGAGCCTTAAACATTGAATTTGGTGTGAAAGGCTCTTCTGTGGGAAGCCAAGAATCTGTGTGGGCAGTCATTCCTACGTTTGACTTAATTGCTTGGGATGGTGTTTGTTTCTATTTCTGTCTGTATGGTGATGTGTATGACTGTGTTGGGTTTATGTGGTGAGGTTTGGTAGCAGGGTCGTTCAGGGCTTCTGTGAGAGGAGCCCAGGACTGTCTCCATGTCAGACAGAGCCAGTACCAGCCGTCTCAAGGCAGATCCACCACAGATTAAGGTTGGTGGAATTACCTAGTGGACCACTAATGCAGAGATGTGAAGAAATCGTTCATACAACAGCTGATCTTTCAGGAGAACTTCCCTGAAGTCTAAAAAACCATATGCACAAGAAAGGACTTTAGTGTCCTTCAGGAGACCAAATCCAGGCCTGAATGGCAACAAAGGTGCACTGATTTCCCTGTGCTTCCTCATCATGTTTTGTTAGATGCAGCTTTACGACATAAACGAGGTAACACATGCACAAAGGCTGAGGCAATTTCACCTCTGCGTCACCAAAATGGGCTATCCTGCTACTTTTATTCCACAGGTTTGGTATTCAACTGCTGGGATGATCTAGTCATTTAACAAACAGAAAACTAATCCCTCCAAAAAGTTCTAAAATTTCATTCTGCAGAACTGGTTGATCCAAGAGGATCAACATGGTGTCAGACAAGCAAAAGGGAGATGGTGGGAACTTGTGTTCACAGGAAAGGGAAGAACTATATTGAGGCTGCCGGTATTTACACCACCCTATAATCAAGTTGGGCTATTTTAATTCTGAAGTGGTATAACCATGCTGTTACATGATCTGAAGTGCTGGCGTGTTGCACTTGCTTTATCCAGCATGGTATACTTGGTCAAGAGTTATCTTTTCTTAGAGGAAGACTTGTCTGTACTAAAATTAAAGTTAGTCTGAATTTCATTGGAAGTTTTAATGGTTGAATGTAAAATGCTAAAACAACCCAAAGCAGAAAACCCTAAATTAAGTGGTGAGCCCTCTTTTATGCAAGTAAAACAAGTAAGCAAAAAAATGGTCCCAGATTTCTGAGGTGTGAACATTTTCATTGCAAGCTACTGTGAGAAGAGAAGTGAGGGAATTCTAACCCAACCAAATC
>NW_010186423.1:0-34325 GCF_000695765.1 Mesitornis unicolor | reverse complement strand
TGCTGAACTTGAGAAAAAAACATATTTCCTGAGAAAGTGCTTGTTCTATTTGTGTAAGACAGAGGAGGTCCTATCCTGAAGCCAGCTGAGGAACAGTGAACTCTGCTTGTGAATGGGCGTGTGTGATCCTCACACTGCTACAGTGCATTTATGTTGTGGTAGTAGTAGGTTTGTAAATGAAAATGCAAAAAAAATTCTTAAATTTCTCCCTCAATAAATTACAAAAGAACCCCAAATAATTAAGCCTTCCTTTTAAGTGGATCATTTACTGTGTGTGTTCCTGTATGTACATTGTTTGCCCATTGTGTTAAGAAAGCTATATTGCATGGGCAGAGGTACCTAGACTGTGTTTAGCCTGCATAGTGTCATACAACTTTTCCTTTGGTTCATGATTTAAGCACAAGTGAAATAACAGTATTGCTTTTTAAAGTACTGTTGGCAGAGGAGTCCACTGAAATGAGAAGATTAGTTTATTCTTCAGGGATATAGCTTCAAGTTCTCTGCATTAGTTATACTCTCTTCTGAAGATTTTCTTAGCAACCAAAAGAGATGGTATCTGTTTCTCAACAAAAGAAGAAAGAACTATTCCAAAGTGTTTGTAAAGCTGGGTAAAGGAACTTCAGAATCTGGAAACTCTGCTCTATAGCTGGCATTCCAAAATAGACTTTGAGGGTGCTACATCTTCAGTGAGTAAACAGTCTCTGCTGTTATAGCTCATCTGAACAATTAGAGTAATGAAAACCACAAAACATATTTTCTAAATATTCTGCTTAACTGATTTGTGCCTTTCAGAGTGAATAAATTCTGTACTTAAAGGTTGTACCTCGCCTGTTAGGCTTGTCTAAAGTTAGAGATCTACTGGTATAGCTTAATGATAATTTCTTTTGGCAGCTTTGTGGCTTATGTGTTTGTAGGGTCACCTTTAAATTAGACAATTCCCAATGCTGATACCTGGCAGGTTCGATGGAATGTCTGAGTTGGTGAAGGTGAGGCAAGACTGGGGATACAGAATGGGGTGGCTGAATCTAATAGAGCAATGAGAAGAAATGCTTGTCAAACTGCAGCATGGAGCTATTGTCCTAAACTTTTATAATCAACGGACACCATGAGAGTTGATCTGGCTGGTTTAGGAAGAGAGGACCTACCTTTGGGAACTGTTCTCTTGGTTAATAAAGAAGTAGTTTTTAAACTTTCAGTATTTAAAGGGGACCTATAAGAAAGATGGTGAATAATCTCTTTAGCAAGGCCTGCTATGACAGGACAAAGAGAATGGTTTTAAGCTAAGTGAGGGCAGATATAGACTGTATTTAAGGATTTTTATAATGAGGGTAGTGAAACACTGGAACAGGTTGTCCAGAGAGGTGGTAGATGCCCCATCCCTGGAGATATTCAAGGTTGGTTTGGATGGGGCTCTGAGCAACTTGATCTAGTTGAGCATGTCCCTGGTCACTGCAGGGGGATTGGGCTAGATGACCTCTAAAGGTCCCTTCCAACCCAAACCATTTTGTGATTCTGATTCTGTGATTTTGTAGAAGGAAGGGTAGGGAAAATGTCTGAATTTGAGGGGGAAAGAGACTACTTTTTCTTGACAGGGTTAAAAATAAGCTTTCCTTGTGATTTATTCACATCTACTCAAGTGAAAGTCTAAAGGAGAAAAGTAGTCTGAGTTGGAAACTTTGATTTTCTGTGTCCATATAGTGTTCATTAAAACAGATTGGTTGCACTAAAAGATTACACTAAAAATAATATTAGAGGCTACTTGTGCCAGCTGTCACTGTTAAGAGGATCACGACAGACATGAGATCATTGTCACTTCTGAGCTGTTGAAAGAAATATGAGAAGGTAGAGATATTGACAGATATCTCAAACTGTGCTCATGGAATCATGTGTGATAAATTAGAGATAAAAGAGGGTGTTTCATAAGTACCCAAGAACTATCTTTGCATTATTGATGCCAATCAGCATGTCAGGCTGAGTTCCAGAAAATTTCAACCCTAAAGTTTCACTTAGTTTGTGGTTCAGCTGCATGAGGTCCAGCACAAAAATTAAAAAAAATCAGCAGGCATCGTTTTCTTCCTTCAAAAAGCTGACTGTGGAGTTGATAGCAGGTTTGATTTGGTGTTGTGAATATCTAGAAAAATAGATACAGCACACACAGCAAAAAAAGTTCACAGATTCCTTCCCTCTGCTCATACATATTCTTATCAGACCTCAGTGAATGTAGCATCTTCTCTGACTTAATATGTTGCCTCCAAAATGCTAAAATAGGTTGTGTTTCAGAGAACAATTTGTTAGTAAATGCAAGATTTTTCCATGCATTTACTAAAAATCTCTCACTAGAAGTTTCTTTCACATCTCGTGGTTTGGTGGAGGACTCATCCCTCCCCCTTCCCTTTCTTCTTTGGACTGATCATTTATCTTATTAGGGCAGAACAGCATATGTGATTATTTCTGGTTTTTATGTAGCAGTGGAAATCATCCAGTCTCTTCTCCATGGCCTGCGTTCCCAAGGAGCCACCAATTACTGAGTCTGAGTTTTAACCGCTCCTCATAAATCAATGCTATTAAAATCGTTAAACGATGATGTAATTTCAATGCAAAGTATAGTTTTGTTGCATTTTATTATTAATAATTGTATCTAAATTATCATTTTCTCTTTAAGTATTTTAATGGGCTTTTTAAAATATCTGCATCCAGCTGCACTTTATCACTCAATGCATCTCCTTTGCGTGTCTTCAACCCACATCTGCTGACTCGATGGCCTCTTACCATGCCAGCAAAGAGCCTTGTGAAGAGTGATGTAGCTGCGGGAGTGGGGCTGGATTCTGCTTCCCTTTGTGACAGTGCACTGTCAGCTCAAAGCTTTCTCTGCAGAATCCGCCTGACTAATGACAATGGAGGAGCCAGAAAAAAGCACAGCTGGGGCTGCTGTTCCCAGGATGGGATGGAAGCCCTGAGGGTAGAAAACTCATCTTTTGACTGAGCGTATTTGACATGGGAGATATTAAAAGAAAATCAGCCTGTATTCCCATTAAACCTTTTCAAAGTTAAACTGCGCCTTGATCAATTCTGACTGAATTTCCTTCTCAGGATATTCTTCTCAAAATTGTTCTTCACTTTCTTCCTTTGTCAAAGCAGAGTCTGCTATTCTCCTGCATATGTTAACCAAGGATGTATCAATTGTCAAGTTTAAGATATTTCTAGTAAAAATGGAATCTAAGTCTTTTCAGCACTAAATCTGCCTTGTAGCCTCAAATGTCAACGGGAATTCTAGAAAGATGCTTTAGCTTTTGCCAGTGTATGTGAGTGTGTGCATATCTGTGTGTGTGTGTGTGTTTGTGTGTATCAGTTTATGATTATGAAGTTTTGTTTCCAATTTCATGCCTATTTCTGTTCTTTTATGCAATTGTCTCTATTTGTATACATATTTTAGTAAAAGAGATTCTAAAGAAATTTAAGAAAAACATAATGTCAAATACAGGAAAAATAGTTTCCGTCTAGGTCTTAGTAATAGGACACTATAATGGGTTTTATTTTAATTTCCCAGCTAGAATGTTAAAGCTGTTTAGTATGAAATCCTCTCTTTTCTTCCCTCCACATAATTATTATTCTGTAGCTGGCTCTGCATAACTTGATTATATTATGTTTTCAGGGCTGTTGCTGGAGTTGACGGGGACCCTGATTTAGTTCATATGGAAATCCAGGACCCCAGTGGAGGTATGCATATGAAAATGTTATCGATACCCTAGTGTATAGACATTTTTCTTTGTTCTGGAGAGTACTTTTTGGATTGTTTTTAAAATTATTCAGAAGAGAAATTGTGCAAGTCAGATTCTTTCTCTGTTTATCTGTAGTCAGCATAGCTGTCCTGTTATACAAAAATATAGTATAATTTAAAATTTACTTGTTTTTCATTCTAAGACGAATTGACGTCAAGAAGCTATACTCCGTTGAAAATGTCCATTAATAGTGCAATTTATTCTGGCAGTTAAACACTGAACATTTTTTCCCGATTTGCAATAAAACTGGCAATGCAGTGTTAGTACTGGGTAAGTGTCTGTTAAAGAGACTCGTTGCATATGTCAGTCCTACTGCACTAACCACCATCTCCCAGAGTTTCCTCATGTTACGGTATCCAGTGTTCTTTGAGACTTGGAAAGGAAAACAAATGAAAAAGCAGATTAGCAGTCAGGATGTGCTGTCCCAAAGAGTCACTACGATTCCAAAAGCTTGTATAACTTCTCGTTACCAATTGTACTCTTGAAAGATAATTTAATTCCTTGAATCAGATCATCTAAGTTCCTGTGCAGTCTTATAAAAGAGTTGTAAAGAATGCACAGTTTGACTTTCCCTGATCCAGTAGCTTTTCTTCATTTCAGCCCTGTTAAAAAAATTGAGGTTACCGTGTTAAATTCTGGATGACAAAGTTCCTAAATCTTTTAGTAGTGAGATTTCTGAGGCTTGGTGACCCCTAGGTAGCTTCATCAGCTGCTCTGTTTAGAGACAGTGTAAGACGATTCTTCAGGAGCTGGATGGAAAGATTTTTTTTATTTAACAGAAGACAGCAGAAAAAGAAAAACTTATTATATATCTCCTGACTGGGTTCTCAACAAACTGACTTTGTGCACTTACGGTCAGTACAAGCATCTCCAGAGATTTTAGTGGAAACAGCATCTTTGTACTACCTGTGTGATGAAGAATTATGATTGTCATGTGAGTTATGAATAGCTGCAAGGCTTTTTGATGGCCCATTGCTGCACTTGCTCAGATGTCCTTGTGGTGATGATTTGGACATAAGCAGGACAACTTGGATTGACTCTAGCTGCCTCTTAAGCAGATCCAGATTTTAAAACAAATATTTGTATCTAGTACACTGGTTTGGCCTTTTCTAATTGAAAGTCATAAAGTGTGGAATTCATTTCCTATCACACTGCAAAAGTAATGAAAGACATGGGGGTGTGTTATTTGCTCTTTCATGCTGTATTTGAAGTGTGAGGAAACTTAGTGATCTGGACACAGGATTGTATATATGACATTTTTCTCATTGAACTTGGGAAAGTCAGTCAAGTACTTTGTGCTCAGAAGCTTGTGACGAAGGGTGAGCTGTACAACAGCTTGAATCTGGGAGAAGGTCTTTGGACCACAGCTGTTGCAATTATTGGCTCTGCTCTCTCTGATAAGAGCAAATTGCATCAAAGATGCAGTGGTGCTGTTCTGACAGCTCAGGCAGAGAGGATATTCCTTGCCCACTGCTAACTGGAAGCAAAGAGAGTGGCCCTAGCCTCCACTGATATAAATCAGTCCAGGCTTCTTCAGCAAGGTATTAACTCTCAATATAGAAGTCCTGCCCCAGCAGAGCAGTTCCAATAGTGTGTTAATACTGTGTCTTAACTTTTCTACAAAGCTTTGAAAATCACCTTTAAAATTCTGCATGCTGTCTGTTAAAGGAGTCTAATTCTCTTCTCATCACAATTTTATACTGGGGCTGATCTATTGATTTCAGTTATGTTGTGTCAGGCTGCCATTTCTCCAAGTGAATAATTCGGCTCTGTGCATAGGTTAAGTGAGAAAAGAGGCTCCTTCTATATTATCCTCACCCATGAATGTCTCATTCATCTAACCCCTAATCTCTCTGGACCAGCAAAATTTGGATAATAACAGGCTGCCTCCCAGGAATGATCTGAGCTGTAAGCAGTTAATATATTCTCAGTATGTTGGAGATTGAAAAACTCTTGTATGAGGGTTTACTATAGTAATTTTACAACTAACTCACCTGGCAAAGGCAGCGCTTTCCCTATGTGAATATCATTTTATTCTGGTTGCTTCTTTTTCCTTTGATAGCCCTGTCATATGTTTCTGTCTCTCTTCCCTCAGGTTATCGCTACATCACTTGCCAGATTCAGAATTGCTCTGATAAGACAATGACAGTTCAGTTTGCTGGTGGCACTGATCGGGATTCCCTGACTGTGCAGGACGACTACATATTTCTTCAGGTACTGCTACTTTCTGGAGAGACAGCCCATTTTCAAATTCAAAAATAAAATTTTAGACAGTGCAGCAACACTGCAATTTAGGAGTGTGGAGAAACCTATTGCAGAGTATGAATGATAATTTATGCATCTTTACATGGAACAAAGCATTCCTTTATCAGCCAAAAAACCCAAAGCATCTTTAACTTGTGCAAACAGCTGCCTATTTATATGATTTATTTTAATTTATCACTGATCTAGTTTTAACCATATGAAATCTTTCAAGTAGATTGTGTGGTTCAAAGTTACTTTTTATAAAGACACTTGTGTGTTAGGCAAAATGCAACCCTTTTGTTCTTATGTTTACAACCTCTTGTGGGTCCTTTCCACTACCTGCATAGCACAAAAAGGTTCCTTGAGAAGAGCATCCAAGGAAAGCCATTGACAGAGTAGTGGCTCAGTTTCTTCACATGGACTCTTCTCTGAAGAGGTTTTTGCCAAGAAAGAATGTACGTGGCTGTGCTTAGGAAACAAAAGAGTGAAATGGGCATAGCTAGGAAGCTTGGAGCAGATTAGAATAGAATAATTTATGATCATCAAATCCAACCGTAAACCTGACGCTTCCAAGTCCACCACTAAACTGTGCCCCTAAATACCATGTCTACGACTTGTGACGGTCCAAATTATATTGGGGATATTTCATTCCCAGACCACCAGATGTGCATGCAGAAACATGGGCTGGAACTCCATCAGCCTTATGACACCAGTACTCAGGCACACTTGAAAATATCATTTTATGTGCTTGGGACTGGTTGTGATTTGAATCTATCACAAAGAGCTGCAAACTTCTCAAAGAACAGTTATGTCCTCCCTGTTTCTTTAAGATTTTACTACGAAAGTGGCTTGTACTTTCCTCAGTGGTTGGCTATCATTTTTCCCTTACTTTGATACAATTTTTTCCTAAAGGATCTGTAAATTAACAGAGACACAAAAGATCTGTCACCCTCTTGCTTGGGACAGCATTTTCAAGGGCCCATGTGGCTTAGAACATTTAACATCACAAAGAAACAGCTAAATGGATTTGGGAGAGAATTTTTTAATTTAACTAGGCATTTTTCAGCTCAGGTCTAGCACGCATGGCACTTGTTTTTCCCAAGGGTAGTATTATCTGTGGCTCCCTTCGGGCACACTTTAAAATCCATTTCACAGTGTGTAGATGGTGAGAAGTGTTTCTCACCATGTGAACTTGGAGACTGCTATGCTCAGCAAAATATCAGGCTGCTTCCTTTTCAAGCATTTTTTTTATTGGATATCTTGTATAATTGTGTCTTGAGCTGTTGTTATTCCATCTCATACCAGGCATGGACAGACACAAAATGGAAGTGCAACCTGGAAACATACACACAAAGTAACAGACAGTTGCTATGAGCAAAATGGTGCCATTGGTAACATAGTCTCTGTAGATCTGAGAGAAGTCAATGGCAGTAGATGAGATGTGCAGGTATTCCATGTAAAGGGGAAATATCTCTAGTCTTTCCTTTCAGACTTACCAGCAGTAAATCAGTATGTAATATAAATCTCTTATTGCTAAACTTGTTTTCAGTTAGCCATATCTATATTACTGGAGGATAGAAGACAACTGGGATCCTGTAGTCACATCTGAAGTGCAGCTACCCCTGAGAAGTGATGTAGGACACTACTTACCCATGCCAGTGAAGCCATACAGCAGCTACACATCTGAGAAACAGCATACATTTGAAACCATGTAGAAATTATTATATCACTAGACTAGAATATTGCTATATAAGTTAGAATCAGACCAGGGGCTCCTCTTAATATCTCAGCAATATCTGTCAGAAAGAAGATGGGACAAAATAATCTGTGCAAAAAGAGAGGACGGTTTGAGACTGTCTTATTGCCCCGACATTGCTCACATCTCCTGAGCTGTGCAGCTGTGAATCAGAGCTTTGCAGGTCTCCACTGCTAATTCTGGCACCAATCTCAGTCTTTTACCATCTTAGAGGAAGATCCCAAGCACATTTCTTTAGTATGTCTGTATCCACGAAGATCAGGAACTTTCTAATACTCATTTTTTTTCCAGTTTGTGCTGTCAGACAGTTTCAGGGGTGATTTTAGTAGGAGGATTAATGTTTCAACACTCTTTTTAAGCACAGACCAGCCTTTAATGTCAGTAAGGCTTGACATGACTACCTGCTTCAACTCCCAGTCTCTGCTGCTTTGCGTCATCTTCAGTCATTTAAAATGAGTGACTTAAAGTAAATGCATAATGGACAAGAAGACTGTGAAAAGATGGATAAGACTGCTCTTTAACACTAATTAAATAAATTGTAAGGTTTTTGGCTTAATCCATCATTTAACAAATCACATTCCTAAAGGGTATCACATTCTCTTTACCACAAAAAAATGAAATTGGTTAAAAAAAAAGTGAAAATTATTATATTGTTAAATATAATGTTAAATACTTTGATATCTTTAAAATATTCAGGCAGGTAGACTTGCTGTCATACATCAACTCTATTTTTACCAAGCCAAGTCAAATTTGCATATTTCAGGGTAGGCTGTGTTCCAAATCAGGTTCCCTTTTTAAACACAAAAGTTGAGGAGAAAAACAGTGAGACTAGGGTAGGATTTTAAATGGATTTCCTAAGTCAGATAAAGAAGATGAGTCTGTGTTTTTGTTCCACAATCTGATTTGTCGTGGATAACCAGAGAAAAATTTTGCCTATTTCATTGAACTTCTTCCATTTTCTTTTTTGAGCAGTTCATTCTGGCAAAGCAGCCACCCTTTGTAAACTTAGTGAAAATGACTGAATAGCCATTACCTAGCTGGTCGTCTGGGAAGGGTGAAAAAGGTGAAAAGCTGTGAAAAAGGCTAAAACCTTTGCTAATCTAATCTGATGGTGCTCAAGAGGCTTAGTTGGAAATGTGCCAATTTACATACTAGCACAGATTTTGGCATTATGTTTCTGACTAGAAAAATCTAGAGAGGCTGTTAGTTGACTATTTTCATCAATGTTTATTTAGAATCTTCCTTTTGCTACTTTGGAACAATATTTTCATTTTTCTGTGAATAAAAACTTATTTTTGGTCTTAAAATGACTACTGTATCTGTTATTACAAACAGGAGAAAGGGGCTAACAGGTCATATAGCAGTGTTGCTTTCAATGCGCATTTCTTTTGGCTTTATTTGGTGGAGATTTTCATTAGCCCCCAAGTATTTTACATAAAACCTGATCTGTCTTCAGTTCCACACATGCGAGCAGTTGAAATATGTGTTTTACCTCTCTATTTAAGCGTATAATTGTGTTTTCAGGACTTTCAAACTGACCTATGAACTGCATCATTATCATCCTACATGTGACGTGTCACCATCTTGCACTGGAAAATGTTTTATCCTGTATAGAAAATATTAGTCAAATATAGTGAATGCTTCACATGATGTTAGCGTGATTAATTTAGCCTTTATTGCTCTGCTTTGAATATCACTGTTGGAGTACCACTTGCCCTTGAGGTACCTGGTATTCGTAGCCAGAGTAGCTCCTCCCTACCTGTTACCTGTAGCGTGCTGAAGCCTGGGTTTCTACAAAAGTGCAGAAATGTGGGAGGCCAATGGATACACAGATAGCAACAGTGACTGGGGACAGTGAGATACTGAAATCTCAGTTGTCACCCAAGACAGCTGAAATTCCAAAAAAGAGAAGTCATTAACTTTGTTCTTCCTAAAGAGGGGTAGAGCCAAAGAGTTTGAGTCTATTTTATCACAATTTTGAATTTATTATTTTAGGAGTACACTTTGCAAATCAATCACATGCAGTTAAAGTAATAGGCATTTCAGTTGCACGTTAAAAAGAAAAAAGTCTTCTATCGCAGACTCTTTAGATTTAAAAAAAAACTATCATGGGTTCTGATTTTCCTTTGTATAGACAACATCAGCAAATCGGACCAAGTATTATGTGTCCTACCGTCGCAATGGCTTTGTACAGATGAAGTTGCCAAAGTATGCATTGCCAAAAGTAAGTCGACATGTTTTTCTTTCTATTTATATGTTTGTCATCTTCTCTTTCTACCTAAGCTAGTTTTGTTCTTTTCCTTCTAAAACCTTATTATTCTGAGATCACAGTTTCTCCCTGTAAGGATTTCTGAATTCTATTTGTGGCCTGTTCTTATCCTACTGTTTCTATTTTTATTCTAGGAATGTAGTAGCTCATAAACCAAAGAGAGCAAGAACATAGGATAGCTTGTTTGTCATCAGTTACTACAACCATTTGTGAGCTTTGCTTCCATAAAGCAGCGCTGCACACCCAATGGCAATGTAATGATATTGAGTGAGTGTTCTTTCAAGAATCATATACAGTTTAATTCCACGTGGTGCTTTCTGGTATAAGCATGGATAGTAATACAAGATAATTTTACCAGTTTATGGTGCTCTATTTCATTAAAGAATCCCAAAAGGAACTTTAATTACTTAGCAGAAAGGCAAGGCTTGTTGAGAGGTTCCTTCAGTCTAGCATATTTTTATAGTGACAGGGTTTCTATATTTGCATAGTTGATCAGCAGTAAAGCACAGACAGATATTTATGTATGGTCTAACTGATGCAGTGTAATTTTTCTGCTACACTTAATGTGTTTCATAACTGTGTAGTTAGAAGGCTTCTACAGTCTTCATGAAGAAAAATTATTTGGAGGTTTTAAGGTCTGGGCTGGATAAAGCCCCATGTAACCTAGCCTGGGGTTCCTGCCTTTTCATGTGATTCTGTCACTTAGTAGAGGGCTAACTAAGACATGTTATTTTTACAAGTTTTACAAGTTAAATTCATTGCTCACCTAATGAAGGACAGTGGAGTACGCTGTATTTCCTTCTTTTGTTGTTACTGTTCTAAAACAATAAATGTGATGTTCGTTTTACATCTTCAATTTTTTTTTCAATCTAAGTGGTGGTCTGTAGCCTTCTGGTTTTAAATATACAACGTATTAACAAGACTCAAATCAAATTCTCAGATATTACTTGGGATATGGTCCCACTAGCCTTATGGAAATAGCTATTTATTTATTTTTTAATCTATTTTGACAAGAAGCATATAGCCAAGAACATGTAAATGTATCAACCTTTCCACATAATTATTTCGGTGTTTTTAAGGCCTTCAGTGTACCCTTTATGCTTTCTTGGGGAAATTTTAATTAGGAAAACAACAGGAGAATATGCAGTTCTAAATGTTAAAACACACCAGATGTGCACACCCTGAGGGACTGCAGCCCATGGGTGACCTATGCTGGGACAGAAGAAAACAAGTAAGGAGCAAGGGAGGAAAGAAAAGAATAAACAAGGAGCAGCAGAAAGAAACCCTTCTGCCCATCCCCTCCCCGAAAGGGTTGAAAGGAACCAAACTAAAACAAGGTGCAAACAAGGAGCTTGAGAGTAGGAAGTGGGGTGAGGAGCTGTGTAATTAAACTGATCCTGGAGAAGAAGGAGAAAGGATGTTTCCCTAAATGTTAATTATTTATGGTATTTTTTCAAATAACCAAATCATTAATTAAAAGTGTGTATTAGCTGGTAATAAATTAAATCACCAAGTTGCGAATGTTTTGCCTGCAGCAAATTTCCCAAAGAGGTGTCAGCACATTAGTGTAAGTGCTGACTATGCTAACTGTTATGGGAAAATGCCAGGTGGGAATGGAAGAGCAGACTCTTGTGAGAGATACCTGCGCATTTCTTCCTTCTGCTTCTGGACAGCCTGTGCAGGAATCTATGCCTTTCCAATGCAGTTTCTTTCTCGCTCCCAGCAATCTGTTGTATTTGACCAATGCAGCACTGTTAGTCCTTCCTGATATTGCTGTCATGTAGAAGATGGACATACTAACTCAAATTTTTAAGAGTTGCACAAGGTGTTACGATTATAAACAGTAGTTCATATTCCATGTGAGGATAATTACTCAAGAATTCAGGAAAGTTATTTATTTTTTTAAGTTGGATGCATAATATAAGTCCTTAATGACATATGCCTCTGATTTAAATATGAATATCACAATGCACTATGTTAATAAAAGATGGGGTTCAGATCTAGCTATCTGACACATCTCAGTAAATAAATGGGCGTTGTCAGAACAGAAGAACTATATGAGACTATTCAGTTCTTGCAGGCATCCACATTTGTAATAGGTGAGCTTGTATCGGTTGCGAAGAACTGCAGCACATCAAATGTTATGGGAGGGCTGGATGCACAGCACACAGTGGAGGACCTACATCTCTGTCCCATGGAGCTTTCATTAGCACCAAAACTAGTTTAAGAAGTCCACCCCAGTCATTGGTATTCTGCGATCCACTATGACCTGTGTTGTGTGTGGGACCGCGCTATAAACAAGATCAGTGCAGCAATCTCAGTGAAAAATAACCCTGAAAAGGGTATAATTTGTTTTTCAAAAAGGTAGATCAAAAGCCAGCTTGATTGTGGTGAAGAAGCCTCCTTATGGGGAGAAAACATTGAGTTTTAAATAGGCCATAGGAGAGGAAAACCCACCATCGCTGAGAGCTGAATCTAAATTAGAAACTGAGCTCAACTTCCTAATGGTGTTGGTGATTATGTATTTGAAAAAGTGCCGAGGCAAGTGACAGATATTCTAGGTTTTGAAGTTTTGAAATCATAACTGAGTACCTTTCTGGGAGATTTGCTATAACCATCTAGATATTATTTGCTTCTCCTGCATCTTATAAAATATGAAGAAATAATTGTTGGAAGTGCTCAGGTTGGCAAGATAGCTGAGAGCAAACTAAGAGATCTAATAATAGCTTTTAGCCTTAAAGTCCATTAATCTGTAAAGGGTGCTTAGTTTACTGGGCATGTGCACTTACAGAGTGCACTTCTGACATATTCCAAAAGTGTCAGTCATAACTCACTAGTATTTCTGCCATATGTAGTCTGGATTGTTTGAAATAGTGCTGCGTGCTGACTTCTTTGTCTTGGAAAATATGGGGTTTGTTTATTTGTCTTTTTTTTTTCTTTTTTTCTATTTTTTCTTACTAAGCTGATTAACTCCAGGCTTGACTGAATGAATAAATTAGAAGTTAATGGTTTCAGTTTGGATAGAGTCAATAGCGAGCTAGGAACAGGATGACTGTGATTTGGAAAAGGATGTTTTTGTGTTCTTCCTAGTTCAGGCAGTACCAGTCAGTGGAATGAAATAATCTCAATCGCTTTAGCATTTTGATGATGCCTCCAAGAGAAGTTTCTTTGGTATCTGTACATAACAGAGCTGAAAATTCACTAAGAGGGCCTGGAAGCCAGACATCCATTAGAACAGTAGTGGATATGAGAGATTTTAACCGCCTCTGTAAAAGATACATTTTTCTGAAGTGATTTGGTACTTTTGCATTACAGCAGAAATTTAAGATACTGAAGTAAATAGGAACACAGCTCTAAAATATTTCATCACGCTGTATTTCAATGAGAATCGTCTGAGTGCAGTAGAAATGTGTCTTCCAATCCAATTTGAACAGAAGGGAACAGATTCATATGAGCAAATTACTGATGAAATTTTGCGAAGCAGCAGGGTATCAGCAAAGTCACTGGCACATTTAGAGTATATCTAGAACACGTGACTGTGAAGTTGCTACTTTTGTGGTGGTAGAAGATAAACAGAATGAAAGAATTACAAAGAGGGTTTTTTGAGTTTGATTAAAAACAATAGCTTTTGAAAGGACAGAGTTTCAGGGGTTTTTAAGTATTAGATTCTGCCTTACCAGAAGATGAATCAGGTTTGAAATAGACTCTATTTAATTTTTCTTATAAGAATTGAATGAGGCTTCAGAAAAATCACTTTCCAAGTGGTCTCTATAAAGTGCTTCATGTCACTGACCAGAGCTTTTGAGCAGTGATTGTGTACAGAGAAAGGAAAACTGTAGCCAAGTCAGAAGATACTACAAGCTGGTCAAGGATGTGTTAGGAGAGCTGTGCTGGAAAACCAGTCTCTAGCCTGAGGTAATAGCTCTGAGCTCTTCAGATATTATTCTTTTGCTGCACAGATGTGTTTCATGGTGGATAGAATTAACATTTTCTACTGAGTAATTGCTAAATGTTATTGATATCTTGTTTTCCTTTTGATATGAAGAGTCTGAAAATCTGCAAAGAAATTATTCCATTCTTTTATATTGTTTGTATTTGCATTTGTGTTTGTATTTGTCCAAATGTATCCCCAAAGAGAAACCTAGAAAATTATAAATGTTTGTCTTTGGGCATATCTCAGCGCCTCCTTACTTTTGAATCAAAAGTTGATAACAGCAACTTCCAGCTAAGCTTTACATGTGCTAAGTTTCTAGGCTCCGCTCCATGATGCCACATGAATCACCTTTTTGTAACCCATCCTAGCACCATATGCATACAGAGAGCAGAGCCATTGGGGGCCATCTTATGAACGGAATCTGGATTCTTTTAATATAGCTCTTTTCCCTGCTCTTGAGAGATTTTGTTTTACTGACACTAGACTGAATCACATGGCTGTCTGCTGCGTTTGACAGGAGTCAAGTGCAGGCTGCTGTTAGGTAGAGTGATAGCAAGGGCTGGAGAGACCATATTAAAGGCTGCCTGTATAGTCTCTGAACAGAAGAGGAGATTTGGAGCTATTTTTTTAAAAACTGAATTGGCTTTTATACTGTATTCCATTTTACCAGTATTGCTTGTTCTCTGCTGCTAAAGCTAAATCAAGAGTAGATAACTCATAGAAAATGAATACCAAAATCAAGCCAAGAGCAGCAGGACTGCATTTGCAGCCATGAGAAGGCTGGCTGGTCATGCAAGTGTGTTCCAGGGAGATCCAGCGATGCCTCTTGGGCTGTTTTCAGCTGGGAGCAGGGATTCAGCTGTGGCTGCAGGGAGAGCTGGGCTGCTGAGGGGTGCAGGCTGCAGCCCCAGCCAGAGTCGTCACACTTGTGTTACACAGAGGTTCCCACAGCTCTGATTGCCCTTGCCCAGAGAAGTGTGGTGTGGAGAGAGAGTACATTGGATTCTGGTCCCTATTCGGGATTTTGAGTCATGCTCTAATGTGACTGACAGTAAAACTTGGGAACTACATTCTGACAGTTTAAGCAGAATGTTAAATTTGTTAACAAAATTACTGACCAAACTGAGGAATCTGCTACAAATCATGGTAGTTTTATTGTTGCAGTTTGGAAGAATTTAATTATTCTGAGTCCCCTTCTCACCTCTGGTAAATAAACTCCGTTGTTAATGATCTCCTTTTATGAACTGATACAAGACATTCATTGATTCTGCATTTGTTCCTGCCAGCTACAAAATCTTAATAATGTGAAAGCTCTATTGTCTGCTATATCCTATTGCAATTCAGAAAGTTTAGTTCTGAAAAGATATGGTGTGGAAAAAACTTCTTTCATCTATTTTGATCTCTGTAAGTCTTTTCAATCTTGTTAAGTAGACAATAATGTAAAATTTTTAAAGTAACCAAGATAAAAGACAGTACAGGGGAAAGATAAACAAAAATAAAAGAGGAAAAAATCTTATTTCTTTAGAAATAAGTTAAAGTCTTTAATGTATTCACGGCAATATGAATCTCCTATACATGCCTTTTACCAAGTTCATACATTCTTTTTATTTGATTATCCACTAGTGCCCTTCTGAGGGCCTTGATTCAGGCCCACCTCTTCCTTGCCTCAGTCTGTGGAATACATCACTATTTTATCCACAGGTTTTCTTTCAAACTTGACTGTGTCATTCAATAATAGATGTAGCACTGTCAAGAGTAAAGTATTTTGAGCGATTTTACTCTTTCTCCTTAAATAGGCATCAATCTTTTGAAGTGTGTGTTCCCTTCTTGATCAAGCTCCCTCTCACCATAACATTTTCAAGGATTCCTTAAACGGGTCCATTCATTAACAGAAGAAATGGCAGGAAAGATTCCTGCAGCCCTTTTGCCAGCAAAGTTCTCTTGAGTCTCTGGCTATGTGATGGTTGGATTACAAAGTACTGAGGCTATGAGACCTCATTTAGCGAGGCTGTTGGTCTTCCAAGAATGGTTTCTCTGCTTGGGTAGCCTCTTTGCTACCTCTGCTGTCTGCCACCCTGGAGGCTTCAGCTGAGGTTGTTCCTCTGTGCCAGGCAGAAGAGCAGTTTGCAGCTGCAGCAGGACTGCTTATCCATTCTTCTGAAAGTCCATTGGAGAGGCTGTAGAACAAAGAATAAAGGGGAATGAAATAGAAATGCAGGTAGCAGTGGCATTTGATGCAGAAGTAGTCCTGAGTGATGTTGTGGCAGCTGAGCTGTAGCAGCTGTCTGGCTCCCCAGTCGCACAAATCCATAGGAGGTGGATTCAAGGATCTGCTCTTTTCTTCAAAGTGTAACTTGTTATTGATTTCTCTCCTTGCACAGTTTTAGTCGGCCAGGCAAGGAAGATTAGGGAGATTATCTTTGGGATATATGCCATCCAGTTACCTTGATTGTACTTAAGAGATTACAGAGGTATAAATGTGATGCATCTGGAGGTCAAGGCTGAGAATACATGGCCTTGAGTGCTTACATCTGTTGCACTTCTGATACATCTACTTGTGATTCTCTGTTCAATTTATCACTTGCTTTGGATTAATGTATTGTGCAACCATTGCATAGAAAGATTGTAGAGGGGCAAAATTCTGACACTGGACTGAAAATTGTAAGATTTTGAGGTCTTATATTTGCCTTATTGACTAAAGCACCACAGTCCTGCCTGCAGAGCATTATACTGGCTTTGCTGAACCTGACTTACAGTGTTTTGACTTAATGATATTTCCTTTGTCATCAGCACATTTTATTACACAAAGGAGTACTGTTTTGCTGTATGATCCTTGTCATCTTTTATATCCTTCTGTCTTCAATGTGTAATTGTATATATTTGTGTCATATTGTTTCTTATAGCAGTAAAATAGCAAACCATATTGAGTGTTTCTTGAATATGAAATTCTGTAAAGTATTAGTGGGCTTACAGGCTGGTGAGTTACTAAATGTAGATGGTATAGGGCTGTATACAGTGAAAGCAATGCATTTCTCTTTCTTTCCTCTTCTAAACCCCTTTCCTTCCTCCCTGCTATCTTCAGCTCCTCCAGAACCCAGCTCTTTTAATTGTTTAATATTTTGGGGTTTTTCGAATGATTTTTCTTTTTTTTTTTTTTTTACTTTTGCTTTGGTGCTCATTCAGCTTTTTGTGAAATATGACTCAACTGCATTAAAAGTAGATAATTTTGGGAGAATGTTAGACTGATCACGTTGGTATCTCTGTGTTAAAAGTAAAGAAATAATTCTCAAGCAGTGTGCTTGTTTTTAAGAATATTTGTTCGTTACCCTATACTTGCTGGAAGATTTCTTGGGTGCTTGCTCTACCTTGCATGGCTGAACATGCACAGTTCTTTTGATGTCACACGCACACCCTCAGTCTCATTTATTTTGTTTAACAGACCAGGTCTGTCCATGTGATACAAAGTCTCTTTGAAGTTGTGCTCATCTTTTAGCACAATTTGGCCTTCTATTCATGTCTAATTATTTCTAGCATCACTTTGAAACTGTCTTTTTTGTTTATTTGAACAACTGTGTTCTCTGTTGCTGATGTAAGGTACAAACATAGCAGCTTACAAGTCTCTGAGAGAGCAAGAGTGGTATGACCTGTCACAGGATGCCTTGTTTAATCATGGTAGTTGTTAATATGCAGTCTTTAATCACTTTCAGGATTCAGTTAACATTTTTGTATAGAAGTGATTCTGATTTAACAGATTTCCAGCTGCCCTTAATTCTAATTCCATTATCAAGTTGAAATTCATATTTGACAGGAAATTGTTTAATTTCTTTAGCATAGTTAAGGATTTATAGCTCTTGAATTAAAAAATAAAAAAACCAACTCCACCCCCCCCACACAAAAAAAAATAAAGACCTGAACAAATCCTGTCTTTTTAAAGATATTTCTATTTGTATGCTTAACACTTCAAGTCATTTCAGTAAGGCGTGTTTTTATTTTCCTCTCTTTTCTCAGGATCAGAGACAACAGACATGGAAAGGATCTTGAGAGGCCCTTTTCCAAAGCATGGTCATCTGCCTTAAGCAGTCCTGACAGATATTTGTCTAATTTACTCTTAACAGCTCCCAAGGATGAAGACTACTTTACTTCCCTAAGCATTTTATCCTCAGTGCGTGTGACCAGGCCCTACTACAGAAGGATGTTCTGATGTCTAAACTAAATCTCCTTAGCTGCAATTTATACCCAGTATTTAACCACAAGTAGACTTAGAAGGCAGCTTTTTCCATTTTCCTTGGGGTGGCTGTTTACAGTATTTGAAGGCTGTTTTCTGTCTACTCTCATCCACTCATCTGGAAATTACTCCATGGACTTTGTGTAGTCTGCAGGCCTCTGTGGTTGCACCTATAGGAAGACCTATCTCTGGCCTTGGTTTGGTCCACTGTCTCAGACATATGTGTAGTTCCACAGATTTTTAGTGGTGAACATACAGACATCTGTGCTTAGTGTGGTATAGCATTATCCAGTAAAGAGAGGGGGATGAATGAAACATTGTGACCCAGGAATTCACAGAAAATAGTGCACAAGAAGCACCTTAGCAAACAGAAAAGAGAAATCTCATGTGGTTTTAGAGGTTAAAAGAAGGAGTTTTGGACAATACAGCTAGTAGCATCTCAGAACTGTACGAAAGCTTACAACCGAAGAAGTTGGGATAAAATAAATGGAAAATACTGGTATTTGGGAATCACAGTCTGTTGCCAATACATGTTGCCATTGGTGAGCTTTGCAAAAACAAAAAAAAAGAGAGAGAGAGAAGTGAGCATGGAGAGAGAATGGATGCTTGGGTCAGCAAGAGCAGAGCAGACATGGCAAACTGGACAGAGCAAAAGTAAAGTAGTTAGAGATTAGAGAATGTCCGTGGAAGAATGGGCATCCCACAGAGGAAACAACATGTTTGCTACAGCAAATCTGGAGAAGGATTCTACCTTGGGATACCTGAGGGTGCACAGACTCTCTCACTTGAGCATGGAAATGAAAGCAAAGCACAAGAGCTCAAATATGAATGTATACATAAAAGCAGTCTGGAGATAAAAATCTGAGTAGTGACACTAAGGAACGTTCCAGATATTGAAGATTTTTAGCATCAGAGATCCTTGGGAGGCAGTTCTGAAGGGCAAAGGAGTCCAGAAAGGCTGGACATTCTTCAAGAAAGAGGCACAGAAGGCACAGAAACGGGCCATCCCCATGTGCTGAAAGATAAGCTAGCAGCGAAGAAGACCGGCCTGTCTGAACAGAGAGCTTTGTCTGGAGCTCAGGAAAAACAGGGGAGTTTATGATCTTTGGAAGAAGGGGCAGGCAACTCAGGAGGACTACAAAGATGTCATGAGGTTTCGCAGGGAGAAAAAGGGCAAAAGCCCAACTGGAACTTAATATGGCTACTGTAAAAGATAATAAAAATGTTTATATATATACATAAGCAACAAAAGCGGAGCTAAGGAGAATCTCCATCCTTTATTGGATCTGAGGGAAACAGAGTGACAAAGGATGAGGAAAAGGCTGAGGTACTTAATGTCTTCTTTGCCTCAGTCTTTAAGGTAAGACCAGTTGTTCTCCATGTACCCAGCCCCTTGAGCTGGAAGACAGGAATGGGAGTGGAATGAAGCCCCCATAATCCAAGGGGAAATGATTAGTGACCTGCTACACCACTTAGACACACACAAGTCTATGGGGCTGGATGGGACCCGCCCAAGGGAGCTGGCAGAAGGGCTCACCAAGCCACTTTCAATCATTTGTCAGCAGTCCTGGCTAAACAAGGGAGTCCCAGTTGACTGAAACATCTACAAGAAGGGCTAAAAGGATCTACAGGAAGGATCCAGGGAACTACAGGCCTGTCATTCCGACCTCTTTGCTAGAGAAGGTTATGGAGCAGATCATATTGAGTACCAGCACATGGCATGTACGGGACAACCAGCTGATCAGGCACAGTCAGCATGGGTTTATGAAAGGCAAGTCCTGCTTGACCAACCTGATCTCCTTCTATGACAAGATGACCCACTTAGTGAATGAAGGAAAGGCTGTGGATGTTGCCTACTGAGGCTTTCGTAAAGCCTTTACGCTGTTTGCCACAGCATTCTGCTGGAGAAACTGACTGTCCTTGGCCTGAGCTGTCATACTATTTGCTGGGTGAAAAACTGGCAGGACAGCCAGGCCCAAAGAGTTGTGATGAATGGAATTAAATCCAGTTGGTGACCAGTCACAAGTGGTGTTCCTCAGGTCTCAGTGTTGGAGGCAGTTCTGTTTAATATCTTTATCAGTGCTCTGAATGTGACGCAGGAGTGTTGATCTGCTTAAGGGTCACTGCAGAGGGATCTGGACAGGCTGGATTGATGGGCCGCGGCCAACTCTATGAGGTTCTACAAGGCTAAGTGTCAGGTCCTGCACTTGGGTCACAAGAACCCCATGGCTTGGGGATGAGTGGCTGGAAAGCTGCCTTGCAGCAAAGGACCCGAGGGTATTGGTTGACAGCTGACAGAACATGAGCCAGCAGTGTGCACAGGTGGCCAAGAAGACCAACAGCATCCTGGCTTGTATCAGAAACGGTGTGGCCAGCAGGACTCAGGAAGTGATCCTTCCCCAGTACTCGGCACTGGTGAAGACACACCTTGAATACTGCATTCAGTTTTGGACCCCTCACTACAAGAAAGACATTGAGGCACTGGAGTGTGTCCAGAGAAGAGCAATGAAGCTGGTGAAAGGCGCAAGTCTTATGAGGAGCAGCTAAGGGAACTGGAGTTGTTTAGTCTGGAGAAAAGGAGGCTGAGGGGAGACCTTACCGCTCTCTGTATCTGCCTGAAAGAAGGTTGTAGTGAGGTGTTACTCTTCTCCCAAGTAACAAGCAATAGGACAAGAGGAAATGGCCTCAAGTTGTGCCGGGGAGGTCTAAATTGGATATTAGGAATTTTTTTTTTTTCATTGAAAGGGTTGTCAAGCACTGGACCAGGCTGCCCAGGGAGGTGGTTTAGTCGCCATCCCTGGAGGTGTTTGTAAGATGTGTAGATGTGGCACTTATGGACATGGTTCAGTGGTGAGGTTGGCAGTGTTAGATTAATGGTTGGACCCAATGATCTTAAAGGTCTTTTCCAACCTAATAGATTATATAATACTATCAGTAAAGAAGGTCTTTGTAAATTAATTTGAATAAATTATGTGTGAATAGCATAATTACAGAAAAATTAGATGATCAGCAGGACTTTGAGTAGCTTGTAGAATGTGGAGAGAGAAAGCAGGAGGTCCAGCAAGAAGGCAATTACAGTAGCCCAAGCATGAAATCATCAAAGAATAAATGCTTTTCTTATAGATCTGCTGAGGTTACAGCCTAAGGTAGTATCTGTGGCTGTGAATTTGATAAAGCAATAAAACTTGCATTGCCTCCATCAAGATATTCTTCTTTCTCAGATGTCCATACTAGTTAACTGTTTAGTGGCAGTAAGTTCTGTCTAGCAATCTTTGCTGACAGTCCATCTTCATGTGCTTGTCATCTGTTGAGCAATGGGTTGAAGCATTGAACTTGGCACACTGAAGACCCAGCCTCTGTATTTGTCTATAAATTTGTTCTTCCGCTTTTTAAATTCAGCTTTCCAGGATAGGAATAGTACGAGAGTGACATGACAGTTTAGCTTCGTTTTATCTAGATTTTTTCAGCAGTGTGTGTCATCTGGGATTTTAAAAGATAAATTTAAGAATTGGTTGTGAAATCTGCAGTTTTCCTTACCTTGCTGGTTAATTTTCCCAGAGGATTATACCATGACTGGGCAGAAAGTGTTGTGCAGGATTATTGCAAGGTAGTATAACTGACGAACTGGTTTGCTTCTTGAGGGAAAATAAATTACTGTGAAAGGCAAGTAGTGGTAAGGCTGAACTGGAAATCTGAAGGAGTAAATTCTGAATGGAAGAAACGAAGTTCAAGGCAGCAGAAGGGCCATTTCACTTGCTAAAACTGTATCTGTTAAGTTCTTGCCACAGGAAAAATTGGCATCCAGCAGCCTGAGTGTCCAAACTTCTTCCTTGGTAACAGTCACTGCCAAAAGAAAAGTAAATTCTCCTTTGCTGCGGTAAACTTCTGCAGTCCAACCACTCTTTCTTTCACCTGATCCCTCCAGTCTGCCCAGAATTAATCTCCCTGTCCTTCTGCACCACACATTTTTGACTCTGTGCACTGCTTCTGCTGGCTCGGCAGCTCCTACGCCACCCGGAGATATGAGGACCGCACCGTGCCTGCCCTCTCAGCTCTCAGCTCTGCGCCCCCCGCCTCCACCACTGCTACCCCCGCCAGTGCCTGGGGCAAGGACAGTGCCCTACATACAATCACTGGAGTTTTGTGTTTGTTTATTGCACTGTATAAATGTTTTATTACAATAAGTAGGTGATAATTTTGCTGAAAGCCCTTGGCATCACAGGAGAGGAAGGGTTTTCTAGAGGTTTTCACATGAAAAAGGAGCTGTTTCTTTATTCCTTCATTTGACGCTCTGCTTTACTTCCATCCTTACTTATCGGATAATCAGGGGAGTTTTTCTCACAGTACAAGAGAAGAGGTGCACTCAGTGTCAGATGAGGACTACTGTTTAGCGCAGGACATGAAGCATTCTGTACAGTTAAGAGGCTTTTTAAAGAACCTGATCAGTTGCTGTGTTTTGCTGACATTTCTGCCAGACTCTGCTTCCGAGTAATTTTTGCATACAAGAAAAAGGAGATCTGTTAATGGGATGCTAAACAAAAATCTACTTTAGTACACAGTTCAACAAGAAAGTCTTTGAAAACAGCACCGTGCTCTCATTGAGAGAAATCTTCACTTAGGTTCTTTTGTGTTGAGATGTGTCAGATATGTAAAATACTTTAAATTTAACTAAATTATTAGTTCTTCAATAACCATCTTTTGTTCAAACTAAAAATCCTTCAATTGTAATATTTTATTTCTATTCATGTCTTTTTGTCAATCTAAGTGCTTCGGTGACCTCACACATGTTGCATCAAGGGTGACAGCTGTGCTTTTCCTAGGATTCAGAGTTGCTGTTACATTTTCTTCAGACTTAACTGGATTCTTACAAAATTTGTTTTAATTTTCTTTTGGAGTTCTACAAAGTTGTTTTCTTGATTTTTTTTAAAAATTATTATTCTTTTTATAAAAACAAAACAAAACAAAACATTTTTTTTCCCCAAGCGCATATTCTCTTGACATTTTGGTAGCTTTATCTAATACTCACTCCATTGCCTTAGTTATTGTTCCAGTAATCAGGTGACCAGAACTGGGTACAGTTTCTCAGTTAAGTACCAAGGTCACAAAGAGTTTACAAACTTTCAGCCTCTGTGATTGGCTGTCATTTCATACGTAGTCTTGACATCTGCCTTTATGCTGCCATATCCTATTGCAGACTCATGTCTTTTTTTCTGAACTAATCTTAGTTCAGTGTTGCTACTTCCTGATTTATTTCTTCTGCTCAATACTGGTGTTAAATTATTTTCCCCAGCTGTGCATTATTTGTCTGAGAAATTTGAAGTTAAGAATCTGGGAAAACTGAAAGCAAGCTGTTGCAGTATCCACGCTGAAATTCTTGAGAATTGAATGCAGAATATTGACTTTCATGTTATGACTGTTGAATAGTTAAGTGGATCAGTCTACATAGATAAATTACTGTTATGTACTGTAATATACATGAGCTGTGTGCATGATATGTACTACTTCTTATGTGTAACTACTCTAAAATAGATCTGATCCTCTTTGTGCTGTTATGCATTGCCCTGGACAAAATAGTTCTTAATTCTCTAGATGCTTAAGGATTTATTTTTTTTAGATTATCTTTGTTTTTGTTGTTTCAGAATATGGGTTTTTCATTGCCTCTCATCATGATCTTAGAAAATAATTCACCTTTTTTCTGCCCTTTCATTTTTTATTTTTTTTTTTAGCCCTTCTTTTCAGGAAACAATTTCCCATAAAAGTCAAAGCAGATCACAGCTTTTGCACTCCGATAACCTGTAGCCAAAGGGCAGTGTCTGACCACCTCAGAGTGGTGGAATACAGCATGTTGATCATTATTATTTGGAGAGAGTACTGTCACTGAGCTTCCAGATGCATTTCACCCCCTCCCCAGTATTCAACTCTTCTGGCCAACTTGTTGTTTGTGAAATAGGAATGATGGGAAAATGAGTCATTTTATGTTTTATTTTTCTACAGGATTTACAGATAATCAGTACAGATGAAAACCAGGTGTTTGTGGCTGTTCAGGAGTGGTACCAGACAGACACGTACAACCTGTACCAGTCTGACCCACAAGGTGTTTACTACTCGATCCTGCTGGAGAATGTCCGGAGCACAAAGCAGCCAGAAGAGAATGTCCTGATAGATATTCTGGAGGTAGGTCCTTATCTCTTCCAACGTCTGTGGTCTGGATGGAGTTTTAATTTTTTGTTTTGAGTATAATTAAATTTGCATTAATTTATTTTCACAGTTATTAATAGAAAAACACTAGGATTTCTTTCTTATTGGTAGTGCATCATTACTACTTATATGTTTTGCTAATGTGCTGTGCACTTTAAGAACTGGATTCATGGTATGCAGTTCCATGGATGTGCAAAACCAGAATTGGCTGAGTTGGGGTTTTTTTGTAAGATATTGAAAAGTGAAGCTGGCAGCACAATTTATTGTTGAAGTAAGATGTTATGCAGCTGCCTATGTACAGCTTTTTTTCTTCTAGGTGACTCAGTGATGCACTTTCTAACTTAGAGCAGGGCATTTTGTAGCCAGTAGGATCTTAAATAGTAAACCTGCAAACCTTGTGCTAGGTTGTGTCAGCTCTGACAAGCAAAGAACCAATAAAATGGGATAGTGGACAGCAAATCCACTTGCTTTCAGTAGGTGTCTTGTGCCAACAGCATTTGCTATGAGACAAACGCTCCTCTAAACAAATCTATCTTGCATTTTAACATCAATGCAGTTGGCAAAAGAATCATAGAATCATAGAATGGTTTGAGTTGGAAGGGACCTTAAAGCTCATCTAGTCCAACTCCCCTGCCATGGGCAGGGACACCTCCCACCAGACCAGGTTGCCCAAAGCCCTGTCCAACCTGGCCTTGAACACTTCCAGGGAGGGGGCATCCACAGCTTCCCTGGCAACCTGTGCCAGTGTCTCACCACCCTCACAGCACAGAATTTGCTCCTAATATCTAGTCTAAATCTAAATCTGAAGAATATAGCATTTTGGAAGAATGTTGTGGTTTAGGGCTGAATGGGCCACTAAATCCTGGACAGATGCTCCCTATTAACCCCTCTCCCTTCCCCAGAAGGGAAGAGAAAAGAGAATAAGGGAGAGAGACTTTACATGTTGGAAAATAAAACTAATAGGTTTAATAAAACAGTAATACTAATACTACAGGATAATTGTGTAAATAGGAAAATAATGAAATATATACAAATATGTACAAATATATACAAAACCAATATAAAATCCTCCCCCCACCCTCCCCCAATAACAAATATGTCACCAGAGTCTCTGCGGAGCAGGGCACTGGAAAAGTCCCAGACCAAACTCAACAGCAGGTGGGAGCAGAATGCAGGAACACACAAATCAGGTTCCAAGGCAGACGAACCAACAGGGTTCTGCTCAGACTTCGGCCATTGCAGGATTGAGATGGATGGAAGGATCCAAGATGGAAGAGGGATCAAGACCATCGTGATCCCTTGGCTTTAAACTCGACGTATGTGGGATGAAATACCTAGTTGGTCAGTTTTGGGTCTGCTCCCCCCCATAGGTGCAGACACGGCACCCATGGTGAGACACTTGACCTTGAACATTATCAGTACACACCATCTGGGAGAAACATGCTGCTAGTTTTCAACAAGTTCAGCCACTTAAAAGAGACTGAGCTGAAAAGTAAAATCACTAAATAGAAAATTCGTTCTCTTTAGCTCAAACCAAGACAAAGAGTAGCACAAACTGTTACTAGTTCCATTCCTGTTGATGATGATGTTTAAATGAAATAAAGTGTTCATTTGCTCTGGTTCTGTTCTTTCTTGTAGCGCATAGGACTGGCTATTTTCAGGATATTAAACTAATGGGCCTTTGATCTGACACAGTTTGGCCACTGTTACTCTCTAATCTACCTGCTGATAGTTTAAAATAATAATAATAAAAATAATCTTTGTAAGTGCATCAGACTTCTCTGGTAAAGGTTTGTAGTAATTCAGGGTACAAGTCATACACTTACAGAGCTGTTAAATGGCTTTAATTAGACTCTTCTTGGTGGGGGATATGGATAGTAGTTTTTTTCCCCCTTATCTTCTCCATCTTTGTTTAGCTTTGTCTTTCCAAATGGCTGTAGCAAAACAAAAAGATGTATCATTACCAATGATAGTTTTCTAGACTCTACCTTTTTAGAAATGAGGCTTCTTAATGAGTGAAGCTTTACATTGTCTGTAGCCACATTCCCATGGTATAATTTATTGAGAGCATCAGTTTGCAGCTCTTTGCTCCTGGTCACTCCTGCGGGGTGCAAAGCTAATAGGGAGTCAGGTGCAGTCTCTTCTCGCTTCATCACCTAGAGCATGTAATTTCAGATAAGTTGTATAGAGATGCCACCCCTGGCTGTCCTTTTGTCTACAAGAGTTATTGACTTAATTCAGTTTCACTGATGATTTCAGAATTCCACAGTGTTACTGAAGGCATATTTGATAATACTCGAGAGAAAGATCCTAGATTACTGTGTGTGCTGGATTAATTTGTAGAGTTGCATTAAAAAGAAAATGTGCACATGATACAGGGTTATTGAAAGATGATACACATGGAGCCATACAATTCACTTTTTTTAGAGAGCTATGTTTGGAATACAGTTGCGTTATAGGAGAACACTTTTATTTGCTTAAAATAAGAAAGCCTACAGCTTCCAGATAGCTTGTACAATAAATAATTAGTGTTTATCTTCTTTACTAGAATGTACTTATATCTACAAGTAATGTACAGATTATTTAAACGGTACAAAATAGCTGCTAAATATAACACATATTGCAGTCCTTGAGGATGGGATTTTTTTTTAATCTAATCTGGGTTTTCTCTCTGGGCATTTTAATGCAAGTATCTCATCTTGGGAAGAGGAATCTTCAGTGCAACAGAAAGACAGTCCTCAATAGCTGATGATTTCTCTTTCCATCAGTGCATAATTCTCCTGAAAATTTGTTCTGTTCATCTTCATTATCTTCTGCTGACCTCGATTCATCTTTTACTTGTACATGTGCTATGAAATATAGCTTTCTACCTGTCTGCATTGATTTTCTTTTATATGCTTTATATTTTTTGTAACGTATTTTTTTTCATATTGTGTGTGTGAAAGGGGAATAATACTTGTTCAAAGAAGGAAAGAAAAAGAAAGGTAAAGTATTAAGTGACTGTCCAAAAGGAGCACTCCCTTGACATTTTATAAAGTGCTGCCAATGTGAACCGGTCACAAATTTGACACAGGCATAGTTGCAAAATGGGCATACTAATGTAATACTTCTAGTTGTGGTTCTTGTTGTGACTCCTCATACGAGTGAGAGGTCCACAAGTTGCAGTACACATTCTTTGTGCTTTTTTTTGCCAAACAAATTGTATATATTTAAATTTTAATCACAGTCTTCTATTACGTAGCTGTATTTTTTGTTTCAGTAACTGCTGCTAACAAACACTGTGGAGCCATCTGAACAGTGCTTGTTGCTACCAAGTAGTACAAAATGTTCTTTGGCTTTAAAATCAGTAATGTAACAATGCAGCAATTAATATGTCACAGAATACATAGTCATGGCAGAAAACCTCTTTAGAAGATAGATTTAAAATGTACAAAATGCTTTTCTAAGCATAGTGGGTAACCACTAGCCCCTGAACTGTTTTGGAAAAAAAACAGTCAAAAAATCCAAAGAAAATAAAAGGAAATATGTTTTTTAATTTCCTTGTGTTCACCTATCTTGGGTAGCTACTGGACTGCTCATCAGAGTAACTGAATACTCCACAATGTTGAAATGTCTTCTTTTCCATAGCACCTTATTATTACTGTGAGTCTTTTCCCTTCTTGGTAGAAATATACGAATCTTTCAATTTTAGATTAGGGAACTGAGTTGAGGAATAGAAAGTACAGAAGAATTTGGGCGCTTTGACATTGCAGTGGACGCCAGAAGGTAGATTTCACATACAGCATTTACAGTATTTACAGAAAGAGTCAGGTATATTTAAATAGGTCACAAGACAAATAAAATAGAAAATGTGACAGAGGTGGGGTGGGATGTTTTAAAGCTGCCATTTTTTACACACCATAATTTTATATTAGTTATTATTTTAGGGTAGTGCACCACTCCAAATATCATACTTCTGAACTTGCTCTGAAGATAGGTGCCTGAAACTTTATTATTTAAAGTAGACTTTATGCCTTTCATTTTAAATAGAACTGCTGAAGTGCTGGTCAGCTTTTATCTTTTAGAGCAGCAGGGAGAGAAGTTAACTGAGACCTAAGAAGGCATTTTTTCATGACCTTTCTGTACCTGATAGATTCAAACACTTATGTCCCACATTCTATAGAGGAAAGGTTACTCTTGCACTTCGTTAGGTTAGAGGTGGGAATGAGAGAAAAATGGAGAAAATGGGAGAAAAATTTTAGCCTGATTCCTGTTGAATGATTATATGGAATGATTAAATATTCATTAAACAAAAATGAGGAATAAAAAGAGAGGAAACAAAAATACTCATGAACCAGAACTGGTTTTGCCATCCACAAATGAAGAAGGAAACCTCAGTTGCAGTCCCTGTTTATAATTATTATTAAAATATTTAATATTTTGTTCACTGAAAGACATGCATAGAAATTGAACCCCAAGTCTACCTTCCCACATAAATGTTTGAACTGCCAGGCTTTTCTGTCATATTCATGCCTATGCTGTCTCTGGAAGGTAGAATATGTAAGAAAGCCCCTGCAAGATGAAAATGCTTTGAAAGTAAAGAAAGCAGTTTCCTGGTTTCTTCCCTCCCCTTGCACTGCAAAGTAGTTGACTTTTATGGTGTGTTTGACTTGAAGGTCACTGTGAGTTTCCAGTGGCCTGGGTAAGTAGGCCAACCACACATGCATAGCGTTTAAGGAAGAAGTTGCTCATGAAACAGCTGTTACCATAACCAGTAGAACAATCTTATTCTCTATAGATTTGGGTCAGTTCATTAGAAAAAGCACCTTATATTTATAATCAATAGGTATCAGATCTGTAGCCTGCTGGAAGGGATGCCTTCTCTTCACCATAAATGAAGACTTTTCTTAAATGAATGTCAAAGACAGTTAAAAACTGGTAGTTGAAAAAAAAGAAACAGTAAGTATTTCAGATACTAAATAAATAGTAAGTCCATGAATGAATCATGTCAGCAAGAGATAAATATTCCTGATCATGCATAGAGCTAGCTATCTTGTGTGTGTAGTTGCAATGAGTGCTTCAGGTTTGTTAAATGTCAGCACATACACAGAAAGCTGTACTATGCTGGAAATGGTTTATGAGTTGATATACGTTGTCAAGAATTTTTCAAAAATTCAAGAAGCCTCATAAGTAATCACAAGGGAAACAAGAGTACTCTTAAGGAAAACTTCAAATTTTATACAAGACCTTATCCCTGGACAAGGGAACAGAGTGTACTGTCAGCAAGTTTTCTGATGACACAAAACTGGGAGGAGTGGCTGACACTCCAGAAGACTGTGCTGTCATTCTTAGAGACCTGAACAGGCTGGAGAGTATGTCAATTTAATGACATACAACAAGTCTTGTATCTGAGAAAGAACAACCCCATGTACCACTACAGACTGGGGACAGACCTGCTGGGGAGCAGCATAGGGGAAAGGGACCTGGGGGTCCTGGTGGACAGCAGGATGACCATGAGCCAGCAATGTGCCCTCATGGAGAAGGCCAGTGGCATCCTGGGGTGTATTAGAAGGGAGTGGTTGTAGGCCGAGAGAGGTTCTCCTCCCCCTCTACTCTGCCCTGGTGAGACCGCATCTGGTATATTGTGTTCGGTTCTGGGCCCCTCAGTTCAAGGACAGGGAATTGCTTGAAAGAGTCCAGCGCAGAGCCACAAAGATGATGGAGGGAGTGGAGCATCTCCCTTATGAGGAACGGCTGAGGGAGCTGGGTCTCTTTAGCTTGGAGAAGAGGAGACTGAGGGGTGACCTCATTAATGTTTATAAATTTGTAAAGGGCAAGTGTCAGGAGGAAGGAGCCAGGCTGTTCTTTGTGATGTCCAATGACAGGACAAGGGGCAATGGGAGCAAGCTGGCGTATAGGAGGTTCAACTGGAACATGAGGAAAAACTTTTTCCCTGTGAGGGTGACAGAGCACTGAACAGGCTGCCCAGAGAGGTCGTGGAGTCTCCTTCTCTGGAGACTTTCAAAACCCACCTGGATGCGTTCCTGTGTGACGTGGTCTAGGTGATCCTGCTCTGGCAGGAGGGTTGGACTGGATGATCTTTCAAGGTCCCTTCTAACTCCTAATGTTCTGTGATTCATGCCATTGAGTGGAATATTAACACAAAACATAAATGTTAGGGCTAGAACTAAGCATACAAATGTGTGATTACTGTCAGGTTGCTTCTAAAAATTATCCCTAGTAACGTTGACACTCTGAGTTCTAGTAATTTTCTAATACCAGTTGTTTTGAAATAAAATAACTGTTTGTCCAAGAGAAGAGAGAGCCTGTAAAGTTTTTATTTTCTTTTTCCTGAGAGGTTGAACAGGTGAAGGGAGGCTAAATGTGTGGAGGGAGACTGAGTGTGGAAGTATTTCAGATGCTTGAGAAGTTGATACAACCCTCACCGTTTCTTCTCCAGATGATCTGTCTGCATTTACTTCTTACAGAGGGCAATTGTGCTTCCTAATTCAGTGATTATTTTAAAGGATATTATATTGTATTTTGTTACTTTAACACATTTGTGTACTAATTAGATGATGTGGATGACATGACTTCAGTGTCACAATCAGGTTGCTGTTATAAATTGCTTACATAATTTGTATAATAACATTTTAGAGATGTCATATTTTAAAAAAATGCAAAGTTGTAATTTTAATAGTAGTGTACAGTAAGGCCATGCTATGATAATTTTTGTATTTTGCTGTATAAACTACATGTAATTTGATTAGCCTTCTGACATTTAGAGAACTGTATATGCTTTTTAAATATATTTAGAAATACAAGTCAGATAGTAATTAACCGCCCCTTTATCTTATCCTTTCGCCTTCCTATTTTTTTTAAGGTTTCATTCACCTTCCTAGTGAAGAAACTAACTGAAGTACACAGTTCAGAGCCACAAAAGAGCAGCTAATCAGGAATAATCCTTGTTGAAATAATTGTGTAAGTGCTGGTCATTAACACTTTCTCCTGTGTGCTTTAGGTCAGAGGTGTAAAAGGAGTCTTTTTGGCCAACCAGAAAATTGATGGGAAAGTTACAACTCTGATAACCTACAACAAAGGCCGTGACTGGGACTTTCTAAGCCCTCCAGAACTTGATATGAATGGCAAACCAACAAACTGCAAACCTGTAAGTGGCTCCTTTTAGCCTATCCTGTCTCTTAAGTGCACAGGAATTATTTGTGTGGTAGGACATGCAGTACCTCCAACAGCCCAAGAGCCTTCCACCAAGTTTACCAGCCAAACTAGTGGGCCAGTCTCCTTGCGTTGTATGAGCAGTGGTTTCACAAGCTGTTAGTCCTGTCATCTTCTAGAGTGAGTCATCAGGACTCTGTTGCACTGCATTTCATATTGCAGAGCATCCTTTGACACAAAGAGGATGTTAGTTCTTGTGTGTCAGCCATACAACCCAGTTCAGGATAGTCATGACAACAGTCATTTGTGTCTGGATATAAGGGGCACATCATTGGTCAAACAGAGCTTTCCAATACCTTTTCTCTTTCCACCTTTCATATTTTTGTTTCATCTTAAGGCAAAGTAACCCTTGGTTCCCTGTTAAAAGGAACTCTTAACAGTTGCTTGGAAATAAACATTGCAGTTAACTGCATGAAAAAGACCTTTCTTTTTGTAAGAAAATGTTATTTGTTTATTTTGATGTCCTAGCTATCCATAATGTTTTGCTCTTTACCAGGCTGTACTTAAAACCTTGTATTTTTCTCACTGACTCTGCTCCTGGGGACTCCAAGCTGGGCAAAATAAGTGTTTCTGTCCTGCCACTGCCAGAGTTTTGATCCCTCTCCACATAACAGGAATGGAGGGCTTGGGCTGCTGGCTCCCTTTTGAAGAGTTCAAGACCGTGCTCTGTGGTTCAAGCCTGCAGGGCCTGGTCCAGAGCTCTCTGAGTTGAGTGGAAAGATTGCAGTGGCAGCAGGTCCCAGGCGGCACTGGCAGCCTGCTCCTGGTAAAGCTCGTGGTCAGGTTGCTGTGAGCAATTTGACCTTTCAGTGCCACTACACAAAGAGCAAGAAGTAGTAAGCTGCTTAGCAAGGAGAGATGATCAGATGTGTTCAAAAGTCATTATTTTATTTTTTCATACCACTATTTTTCTAAAAAGAAATTTCAGTAAAAACAGTTGTTTGTAGTCATTGTTTCACCAGTTACTTGGCATCAAAAAACACGCAATACTTGTTGCTGTTAGTTAAAATTTTTAAGCAATTGTTCTGTCAGAAGGGTTTTTATACAATAATTTAGTCTTGACATTTTTATGTTCAGAAATCTTGCTCTCTCTTTGCTGAGACAGTGGCAGACTATGCTACTTTTCACCAGAGTTTCTTGTTACTTAGATAGCTAATATTAACTGGATATTTCAGACTGGGCTTTGGCTCCATGGGAAACAGCCATTCTTTTTTTCTACAGAGACATACATTGCTGAAGCTGCTCTCTGACTGTGCTTTTGATATTGTAGGAGCATAACTGGTTGTTGTTTGTTTGTTTGTTTTTTAAAACCTGTTGTCTTCTTCCCCCTAAGCCTGATTGCTACCTTCACCTCCATCTCCGCTGGGCAGACAATCCCTACGTGTCAGGAACAGTCCATACAAAGGACACTGCACCAGGGCTCATAATGGGGGCAGGTAAATGCATACAATTCTTATTTTTAAGACCAGAAATGTGGCAGCAGTTCTTTGTAGACCTGGTCTTTTGATTTGTAACAATACCATGCTAGAAACGTCACCAATATAAGGCTTTCCCTGCAGAATAACTCTTTATGGGATCTTTTGATCAAACGATTTAATAAAAGTTAATTGAAGTCTCAGAGCTGTGTCTTCTAGGACAGAGATATAACAGGATACATTATGCTTCTCTGTTCTCTGTAATATGTCCTTCCCCTTTGGTGCAGTGTGGAGGCGTGATGGTGGCTGAAGGACTTGTGCTGTGTTCTGTTTTTCTGGAAGTGGAATGTAGGGCCTCCAGCATCGGGAGTATATCAGCAAATTCAATAAACTGATGTAAACAGTGGCCAAGCTTTTGTTCTTTATGCTTAGATACAGATAATTTGTCTTGTTATTTCTATTAATTTCCTTTTTCCCTAAAGAGAGATGAAGTGAAAGAAGTGTATGTGTCTCTGTGATGGGAACATTGCTGGTTGTGGCGTCCTCATTATAATACGCATACAGAGCCAGGGTGTTTAATAAAAGAAATTCCATTGCAGTGCTGACTGACCATCAAGAAAAATATTCACATAACTCTGTTTTATGTTCTATCCTTGTGCTTAATCTATTAATTTAATTTGAAACAAAGAAACAGATAATTAAAATTATTGAAATGTTAACTGTTCTAAGAGCTTTTTTGAATGACATTATTTTATTCTTATGGATTATGTTTAGGTGAAGTACACACATGTGCTGCTTCTTTTTTCCTGAAAGTATATCTGTTCTTAATCAATAATGGTTTCTGCCTCAGCTTACACTAGTCTCTTATAAACAGCTTACAAAATTGAAAATTTCCTGAGAATATTAAGTTGAGCACATTTGGTGTTGAAAGAGACTGACAGCTGCCATTACTTCAGTATAACTGGTGATTTCAAGTTTTCCCCTAGTGCAAGTGGAGTTCAAAGTATTTTACTGGAGGCAGACCTACCTGGTAAACTGCTGCTATGTTTTTATTGACATAATTAAGACTAAGAATTTATACAGTGACCTAGTAGATATATTTCTATTTGGTGTTCAATTTACATTTTATAAATTCCAGTATTTCAAAAAAATAACTTCCATCTCAGGGATCTTTTTACATAAAGATAATCCTAGTCTAATGCACGTTATTTGGCCTCACTATATTGTACCAGAATGCCTTCTAGTAGCAAATTAAGCTATGAGGTTTGATCACAGAATCACAGAATCACAGAA